>NC_059385.1:26457500-26635000 GCF_019703515.2 Myxocyprinus asiaticus | reverse complement strand
AGCTGCTGACTCTCTCCACTGGTGCTCCATTGATGGTGATGGGACCGTGTTCTCTGTCTTTTCTTCTGAAGTCCACCACAAGCTCCTTTGTCTTACTGACGTTGAGGGAGAGGTTGTGCTCCTGACACCAGTGTGTCAGAGTGTGCACCTCCTCTCTGTAGGCCGTTTCATCATTGTTAGTGATCAGACCTACCACCGTTGTGTCATCAGCAAACTTAATGATGGCATTGGAGCTATGTGTTTCCACACAGTCATGTGTGTACAGGGAATACAAGAGTGGGCTGAGAACACAGCCCTGTGGGGCTCCAGTGTTGAGGGTCAGTGATGAGGAGATGTTGCTACCTATTCTAACCACCTGGCGTCTGCTTGACAGGAAGTCCAGGATCCAGCTGCACAGCGAGCTGTTTAAGCCCAGAGTTTCTCATCTAACTTGGAGGGCACTATGGTGTTGAATGCTGAGCTGTAGTCTACAAACAGCATTCTCACATAAGTGTTCTTTTTTTCCAGGTGGGAGAGAGCAGTGTGTATTGTAGATGCAATGGCATCATCAGTGAAGCGGTTGTTGCGGTAAGCAAACTGCAATGGGTCTAGAGAGAGAGGCAGCACAGAGCAGATGTGATCTCCGATTAGTCTCTCAAAGTATTTGCTGATGATGGGGGTCAGAGCAAATGGACGCCAGTCATTTAAGCAAGTGATTTTGTATTGCTTTGGAACAGGCACATTGGTGGACGTTTTAAAGCATGTGGGGACTACAGACAAAGAGAGGGAAAGGTTGAAAATGTCCGTATAAACACCAGCCAGCTGGTTCGCGCATGCTCTGATGACGCGGCCCGGAATGCCGTCTGGGCCCGCGGCTTTGTGGATATTCTCCTGTCGGAAGGATCGGGTTACATCTGCTACAGAGATGGAGAGTGAACTAACCTCTGTAGCTTCGGCCACGAGAGCTCTCTCCGCGGGGGCGGTGTTATTTCCCTCAAAACGAGCATAAAAAGTATTTAGCTCATCCGGGAGAGAGGCAGAGGTGTTCATGGCGGAGTTTTTATTCCCTTTAAAGTCTGTGATGATGTTAGTTCCCTGCCACATGCTTCTAGAGTTGGCGGTGTTAAACTGTCCTTCAATCTTGTTCCTGTTCTGGCATTTTGCTGTTCTGTTTTTTGGAGGGCATAACTGGCTTGTTTATGCTCCTCCGCATTCCCAGAATTAAAAGCGGAGGTCCGCACATTAAGTGCCGCGCGAACATCGCTATTAATCCATGGCTTCTGGTTCGGATAGATCTGTGTTGTTCTGGACGGAACGACGTCCTCTACGCACTTTCTGATGAAACACATTACGCTATCAGCGTAAAGCTTGATGTCGTCATCAGAGGCAGACCGGAACATCTCCCAGTCCATGTGATCAAAACAGTCCTGTAGCGTAGAGTCTGATTGGTCCGACCAGCACTGGATTGTTCTGAGAGTGGGTGCTTCCCGTTTCAGTTTCTGCCTGTAAGCGGGCAGAAGCAGAATGGAAGAGTGGTCCGATTTGCCAAATGGTGGGCGGGGGAGGGATTTGTAGCCATCCCAGAAGGAAGAATAGCAATGGTCCAAAACCCGGTCCCCTCGTGTGTTGAAACTAAGGTGTTGGTGGTATTTTGGTGCGACTGATTTGAAACTGGCTTTGTTAAAGTCCCCGGTCACAATAAATGCGGCCTCAGGGTGCGCGGTTTCCTGCTTGCTTATAATCCCATACAGTTCCTTGAGTGCCCGGTCTGTGTCGGCTTGTGGGGGGGGATGTACACAGCTGTGATAATGACCGCTGTGAATTCCCTCGGTAGCCAGAATGGTCAACACAGAAGCATGAGAAATTCCAGATCAGGAGAGCATATACATATATATATATATATATATATATATACACACACACACACACACACACACACACACAGTTGTGCTCAAACGTTTGCATACCCTGGCAGAAATTGTGAAATTTTGGCATTGATTTTGAAAATATGACTGATCATGCAAAAGAAAACTGTCTTTTATTTAAGGATAGTGATCATATGAAGCCATTTATTATCACATAGTTGTTTGGCTCCTTTTTAAATCATAACGATAACAGAAATCACCCAAATGGCCCTGATCAAAAGTTTACATACCCTTAAATGTTTGGCCTAGTTACAGACACAAAAGGTGACACACACAGGTTTAAATGGCAATTAAAGGTTAATTTCCCACACCTGTGGCTTTTTAAATTTGCAATTAATGTCTGTGTATAAATAGTCAATGAGTTTGTTAGCTCTCACGTGGATGCACTGAGCAGGCTGGATACTGAGCCATGGGGAGCAGAAAAAAAAAAAACTGTCAAAAGACCTGCATAACAAGGAAATGGAACTTTATAAAGATGGAAAAGGATATAAAAATATATCCAAAGCCTTGAAAATGCCAGTCAGTACTGTTCAATCACTTATTAAGAAGTGGAAATATATATATATATATATATATATATATATATATATATATATATATATATATATATATATATATATATATATATATATATGACACATATATATATGACACACACACACACAGGCATGCAAAAGTTTGGGCACCCCTGGTCAAAATTTCTGTTGCTGTGAATATTTAAGTGAGTAGATGATGAATTGATCTCCAAAAGGCATAAAGATGAAACATTCATTTCAACATTTTAAGCAAGAATAGAGTATTATTTTTGTTTTGCACAATTTTAGAGTGAAAAAAAAGGAAAGGAGCACCATGCAAATGTTTGGGCACCCCAAGAGATTTTAGCTCTCAGATAACTTTTACCAAGTTCTCAGACCTTAATTAGCTTGTTAGGACTATGGCTTGTTCACAATCATAGTTTGGAAAGGCCAGGTGATGCAAATTTCAAAGCTTTACAAATACTCTGACTCCTCAAACCTTGTCCCAACAATCAGCAGCCATGGGCTCCCCTAAGCAGCTGCCTTGCACTCTGAAAATTAAAATAATTGATGCCCACATAGCAGGAGAAGGCTATAAGAAGATAGCAAAGCGTTTTCAGATAGCTGTTTCCTCAGTTCGTAATGTAATTAAGAAATGGTAGTTAACAGGAATGGTGGAGGTCAAGTTGACGTCTGGAAGACCAAGAAAACTTTCAGAGAGAACTGCTCGTTGGATTGCTAGAAAGGCAAATCAAAACCCATATATGACTGCAATAGACCTTTAGGAAGATTTAACAGACTCTGGAGTAGTGGTGCACTGTTCTACTGTGCAGCGACACCTGCACAAATATGACCTTCATGGAAGAGTCATGAAAAGAAAACCTGTCCTGCGTCCTCACCACAAAATGCAGCGTCAGAAATTTGCAAATGAACATCTAAACAAGCCTGATGCATTTTGGAAACAAGTCCTGTGGACTGATGAAGTTAAAATGTAACTTTTTGGCCACAAAGAGCAAAGGTATGCTTGGAGAAAAAAGGGTGCAGAATTTCATGAAAAGAACACCTCTCCAACTGTTAAGCACAGGGGTGGATCGATCAGGCTTTAGGCTTGTGATGAATCCATGATGATCCAAGATGGTGGCGCTGTAGCATGCAGCGGCTGCTCCGGATCCAAATGGTGCTATTTTTTGTTTCTTAGCCCGACTTTTACAGTACATGGATATCGGAGCAACCGGTGTTCGTGTTTACCATCGCCAGACACTGCTCAAATACAAGAATCATGCAACAACCAAGCTGCATGATGAAGTCAAGCGGTGTGCAAGGAAGCGGAAGTGCGGCAAGAGGGCGGGGGTCCATGCTAGGCTAAAAAAAAAAAATCCCTAGCCGGCCGGCTCTCCTGTCTATCCTGTTCTCAAATGTTCGCTCCTTGGACAATAAACTGGACTACATCCGACTCCAGCAAACTACGCGGCGTGAGTTTAGAGACTGCTGTGTCTTAGTTTTCACGGAGACGTGGCTCAGAGACAGAGTTCCGGACGCCGCCATTCAGCTAGACGGGCTCGCCTCGTTTTGTGCCGACAGAAATGCAGCTCTGTGCGGCAAGACTCACGTGGTGGCTTGTGTGTTTACATCAACACGAAATGGTGCAAGAACTCTATGCTAGTCTCTAGCTACTGCTCATCGCTGGTGGAGTTTGTGACTGTTAAATGCAGACCTTTTTATTTACCACGGGAATTCACCACTGTCATTATAACCGGAGTTTACATTCCCCCCAGTGCTAATGCTAAGGAAGCGCTCTGTAAACTGTATGGGGCTATTAGCGAACTGCAGAATGCTCACCCTAACAGACTGTTTATTGTCGCCAGAGATTTCAACCATGCGAATCTAAAGACAGTGCTCCCTAAATTCCATCAGTATGTTGACTGAGCCCCGCCCCCACCTCGGCTACTCAGACCACATCTCTGTTATGCTAATCCCAGCATACAGACTGCTCGTCAGCCGCACAAAACCGTTTCTGAAGCAGGTGAAAACTTGGCCAGCAGGAGCCACCTCTCCTCTTCAGGACTGTTTTGAGTATACTGACTGGCACATGTTCAGGGAGGCTGCAACATATGGCGACTCTACCAACTTGGAGGAATACACAGCATCAGTGACCAGCTACAACAGCAAGTGCATTGATGATGTCACTTTCTCCAAGACCATCACCACACGCTCCAACCAGAAGCCGTGGATGACTGCGGAGGTACGTGCGCTGCTAAGGACCCAGGACTCTGCCTTCAGAGCAGGTGACAAGGTGGCCCTAAGAACAGCGAGGGCCAAACTGTCCCGGGCCATCAGAGAGGCAAAGCACGCACACACCCAGAGAATCCACAGTCACTTCCAGGACAGCAGCGACACGTGGCGCATGTGGCAGGGCATCCAAGCCATCACCAGATCATGAGGCAGATCAAGACCCAGCTGCCCCCCTCACTAAATCCACTGCAGTTCGCGTATCGTCCCAACCATTCAACAGACGATGCCATTGCCACCACCCGGCCCTAACCCACCAGGATAAAAAAGACTCATATGTTTGAATGCTGTTCATAGACTTCAGCTCAGCATTCAACACAATCATTCCTCAGCATCTGATTGGAAAGCTGAACCTGCTGGGCCTGGACACCTCCCTCTGCAACTGGATCCTGGACTTTCTGACTGGGAGACCTCAGTCAGTCTGGATCGGGAACAGCATCTCCACCGACACCACACTGAGCACTGGGGCCCCCCAGGGCTGTGTGCTCAGTCCACTGCTGTTCACTTTGCTGACTCACGACTGTGCAGCAATGCACAGCTCGAACCACGTCATCAAGTTCGCCGATGACACGACCGTGGTGGGTCACATCAGCAAGAATGATGAGTCAGCATACAGAGAGGAAGTGCATCGGCTGACGGACTGGTGCAGAGCCAACAACCTGTCTCTGAATGTGGACAACTCAAGAGATGGTTGTTGACTTCAGGAGAGCACAGAGTGACCACTCTCCGCTGAACATCGACGGCTCTGTGGAGATCATCAAGAGCACCAAATTCCTTGGCGTTCACCTGGTGGAGAACATCACCTGGTCCCTCAACACAAGCTCCATTACCAAGAAAGCCTAGCAGCATCTCTACTTTCTTCGAAGGCTGAGAAAAGCAAATCTCCCACCCCCCATTCTAACCACATTCTATAGAGGGACTATTGAGAGCATCCTGAGCAGCTGCATCACTGCCTGGTTTGGAACTTGCACCATTTCGGACCACAAAGCCCTGCTGAGGATAGTGAGGACAGCTGAGAAGATCATCGGGGTCTCTCTTCCCTCCATCAAAGACATTTACACCACACGCTGCATCCGCAAAGCAACCAGCATTGTTGATGACCCCACACACAAACTCTTCACCCTCCTGCCATCTGGCAAGAGGTACCGAAGCATTCGGGCCCTCGCGGCCAGACTGTGTAACAGCTTCTTCCCCCAAGCCATCAGGCTCCTCAATACTCAGAGACTGGACTGACACACACACACACACACCTGTACACCATCCAACTTTTGCACATGTCCAGAGTTGCACTTAATTCATTGTCACTTTATACCTGGCTGCTACCTCAATAACTGCTATGTCCATAGAACACTATTTCATAGTATGTTAAGTTTACATTCGGCATTTTTAGAAAGTGTCATCTTTTTGCACTACTCAGATTAGAAATGTGTACTGGTCAACGCTGCACTGTCTCTCACTGTCTCTTACTGTGCCTATTGTCCTGCTTCCTTTTTAGTAATTATTGTACTGTCCTGTACTTTTTGCACATGTTTGCACGTGCACTTTATGTAGGAATGTGTAGGTCTTATTCAGTCTGTGTAGTCTCGTGGTTCTGTGTTTGTCCTATGTTGTTTTATGTGGCACCATGGTCCTGGAGGAACGTTGTCTTGTTTCGCTGTGTACTGTACTAACTGTATATGGTCGAACGACAATAAAAAAAACCACTTGAACTTGAACACTTATGTTGCAGCTAGCGGCATGGGGAGCCTTTTACTGGTAGAAGGAAGAATGTATTTAATTAAATACCACGAAATTCTGGAAGCAAACATCACACCATCTGTAAAAAATCTGAAGACGAAAAAAGGATGGCTTCTGCTACAGTATAACGATCCTAAACACACCTCAAAATCCACAATGGATGACCTCAAGAGGTGCAAGCTGAAGGTTTTGCCATGGCCCTCACAGTCCCCTGACCTGAACATCGAACATCTGTGGATAGACCTCAAAAGAGCAGTGCATGCAAGACGGCCCAAGAATCACAGAACTAGAAGCCTTTTGCAAGGAAGAATGGGTGAAAATCCCCCAAACAAGAATGAAAAAACTCTTAGCTGGCCACGAAAAGCATTTACAAGCTATGATACTTGCCAAAGGGGGTGTTAATAAATACTGACCATGCAGGGTGCCCAAACTTTTGCTTCGGGCCTTTTCCTTTTTTGTTTTTTGAAACTGTAAAAGATGGAAATAAAAAAGTAAAATTGCTTAAAATATTAAAGAAATATGTCATCTTTAACTTTATGCCTTTTGGAAATCAGGCCATCTTTAGCTCGCTTAGCTATTCACAGCAACAGAAATTTTGACCAGGGGTGCCCAAACTTTTGCATGAGACTGTGTGTATGTGTGTGTATTTATGTGTGTGTATATATATATATATATACACACACACACACACACACATATACATACATACATACACATATATACACACACACACACACACACACACACACACACACACACACACACACACGTACATACATACATACATACACACACACATATACACACACACACATATAGCTCTGGAAAAAATGCAACACAAACACATATAGCTCTTTGACCACTGCAAAATTATCAGTTTCTCTGGATTTACTATTTATAGGTATGTGTTTGAGTAAAATTAAATTTTTTGTTTTATTCTATAAACTACTGTCAACATTTCTACCAAATTCCAAATAAAAATATTGTCATTTGGGAATATTTATCTGCAGAAAATGACAACTGGTCAAAATAACAAAAAAGATGCCATGTTTCAGTCAAACCTCGAATAATGCAAAGAAAGCAAGTTCATATTCATTTTAAACAACACAATACTAATGTTTTAACTTAGGAAGAGTTCAGAAATCAATATTCAGTGGAATAACCCCGATTTCAAATGACATCTTTCATGCATATTGGCATGCTCTCTACCAGTCTTTCACACTGCTGTTGGGTGACTTTATGCCACTCCTGGTGCAAAAATTCAAGCAGCTCTGCTTTGTTTGATGGCTTGTGGCCATCCATCTTCCTCTTGATCACATTCCAGAGGTTTTCAAAGGGGTTCAGGTCTGGAGATTAGGCTGGCCATGACAGGGTCTTGATCTGATGCTCCTCCATCCACACCTTGATTGACCTGGCTGTGTGGCATGGAGCATTGTCCTGCTGGAAAAAACAATCCTCAGAGTTGGGGAACATTGTCAGAGCAGAGGAAAGCAAGTTTTCTTCCAGGATAACCTTGCAAGTGGCTTGATTCATGCGTCCTTCACAAAGACGAATCTTTGTGAAAGATCCTCAGCCTGGCTCTTCTTTGCTTCTCATTGATGAAGGGCTTTTTTTCTAGCTTTGCACGACTTCAGCCCTGTCCCTACGAGCCTGTTTCGAACCATCCTCGCCACGCACTTCACCCCATCTGCCGTTTGCCATTCTTTTGATCACTTGATGTCATCCTATGGTTGAGTGACATTCGAATGAGTTGGCGGTCATCCAGGTCAGTGGAGAGTTGTTTTCGCCCTCTGCCGGTCTGTACCTTTGTTGTCCCCAATGTCTTTGAAATTTTAAGGATGGAAGCAACATGATGCTTGCTGTATCCCTTTGCCAGTAAAGCCAGAACTGAACCCTTCTTTGCCTCACTGAAAACTTTTCAACTCTTTTGGCATGGTCAATAGTTATTGTTTTTTATTCCAATTACTTTTTAGGTACTACTAGCACTGTTTTTGCCATCCAGCTGGTCCTATTGCAAGAAGATAGTGAAGACCACAGCAGTGTTTTTTATATTTTTCCTCGTTAAATAAGATTTGTTTCAGGTGGTCATCTAATCAGTACCTCTAAGTAGAATGAGGTGTGCTTGTGTTGGAATTCAACAGACACTGGAATGGAATGGCTGCCATACATTTTGAGATGCTGGTTTTGAGATGCTGATTTGGAGTGGTCTCTTAATTTTTTCCAGAGCTGTATGTGTATTGTTATGCGGTGCGTAACTCGACACCTTTACCTTATTTTTATTATTCTCAGGTTAGGTAAAGTAAGTTGAATCTGGCTTAAATTATAAGCATTTTAAAAATACTTACAACCTGGACAGAACACTCCTTTGTGGTACGTTCTAGCTCACGATCTCAAAACATAAAAAATTAAAGCCTCGGTAGGCAAATTTCTTATAATCAAAAAATAGTATTTATTGATTACAATTTATTTTCTAGCAGTCAAAATGATTTTAGGTATATACAAAGTAAAAAAGTAGAAGATCAAAAAAGTTTTTCTATCACAGGCAATATCAGCAAGGCATCTAGCGTCAGAGATACTGTTAAAAATAAAGCAGCATCTGATGTAATCATCAACACATCAGTCTTTTATACACGTCCTGTCTATCGGTAACTGCCCAGTTGGTGTCGTCAGTTGTAACTTCGAGTCCACTTCAAAAAGTCTCTTTAAATAGTCTTTGCTTTGCCTCCTTTTTCGACGACGACGAGTTTTTCTCCACTATTGTCCATGTATTCATGGTAATACATCTTTTTTTTACTTCTGTATATAATATAGCATATATATAAAGTTGGTCTAAATACATGATCTCGCCACTCTAAGTCAAATAAAATACTTGTACAGCAAACAAGTCTCCTTTTTTTTTCTTGACCTCTAATTCAGCTCTGTGCACCTAGCTTGTACACCCATAAATCTAACTTCGCCAACCATTTTCTCTCTCTGTTAATATCACCTTTGGCCAACATTTTGTCTGCACAACATGTTCAAACATGCCCTATCTACAGTAACATGTTCACTCTGGTCTTAACTGTATATAATAAATTATGTTTACCTAAATACATACAACACTAATGGGTAAACATACAATAGTATACAAATCCTATCCTCATTGTTTAAATGTGTAACACGCTTTACAGATAACAGCAGTTCACTCAAAGTTTCATGTATCTCTAGAAACAAAATATTGTATTTAATACATTGGCTAAATATGTGTATCAAACAAGGTGGCAGAAGTAATAGCATTTTCTCCACATTACTCATATATATATATATATATATATATATATATATATATATATATATATATATATATATATATATATTTGTGGTGGCTAAGGTGTTCTGAGTGCTTGCTAGTTGGTTTCTAAGGTGTTCTGAGTGATGGTTACAGCACTGCTATTGCTAGGTGTTCTGGGTTCTTTCTGGCCTAAGCCAAAAGTGGCCATCACAGTCTCTAAGATATTGTGGTCTTTATAGCTCAGGTCCCTTATTCAAAGTCTATGGGATTCTTTCACCTGCTTTATCATCTGCCAAACAAAAAAATGGTAAATCTGACAGCACACTTCTCCTATATAAGCCACATAATTTGAGGTATCACATGTCTATAACAGCAATGGTATTTGCATGCTACAGTTGAATTCTTTGGGTTAGGGGTTTGTTGACATGCCTAAACTAAGTATGAGCAATAATAGTTTACCATAGAAAACAACTAATCAATACAACTGTACACAGACAGATTTTGAGCAGAAATGTCACAGTTTATATTGAAACTCTAAATATCAGTTTTGTATTTACAGCATCCTTCTCTAGCGCTTTTGCGCTCCACTGCTCAAAATAATCCATCACGATTTCTCCGGCAATTCTCGAGATCTAAATAAAAAAAATAAGGAATCAGTCTACCCTCTTTCTCAACCCCCCACACAGCACCAAATTTTAGTTCTTTTTCAACCAGGCCAGAGAAACACTGGTTGCTAGGCAATTTGCCTTCCATCTCCACACGTTAGTCTCCTGAAGTATGGCGCTCACGAGCTATGCATGAGTCATGCACAGCAGCTTGTATTATCCAGCATGAAATGCTGTAATTTATTGTTTTTTTTATAATGATAATGGTAGTGTTCTGTAATCTGCCTGTGGCTAAAAATATTATTTGCAGGACTTATATTGCTCGCTGTTGCCATGCCAATGAGCCACCAGGGTACTTGTTGTCCACGCTGTTACTTAACAGGGGAATTTATAGAAGTATGTGTCAAAATACTCACTTGGCGGTGATAGATGTTGAAAAGAAAGAAGCAAAAGTTTCTAGAAGAAGAGAAAACATACACTTTGCTCGAGTGTTTTTACTAAGCACATACAGTCAAAGGTGTTAGTGGGTATGTAAAAACAACAACTATGAATTAGGAATAGTTCGCTGTTACAGTATAAGGATGGGCAAGGGGGCAGCGGGAACCGGCTGAACAGTAAGTTTAAAGACAAAACTCAAACTTAAAACAACATAAAACAAAAACAAATGAAACGTGGCCGCATGCGTCTCTCTCTCTCTCGAACTGGCGTCTCTGGATCCCCATTATCTCACTCTCCCGCTGAACAGCTGATTCAGCACAGGCCATGCACAATCATGGCCAGGCCACACCCTCCTCATCACACTCCTCCCCCGCCCGATTCAGGCCGGGGCACCACCAGTCTGACAAACTCCCCACTCCATCTCTGGAGGGGAGACGTTGCCCTTCCGGCCGCTTTGTCAGCCAGTGGTCCGCCCTGCCTCCTGTGAATCTGGGGGAGAGAAGAGGGGAGGCATGGGGAGAGGGAAAGGGCGAGCGGAGACACACGGTCCTCAACCGCTCCACCACCCTCTGGCGGACGCCAGCTCGCTCCTCCCCATCTTCGGCGGAAGGCAGCAGTTCCTCCAGCTCTCGGCGGCCGGCAGCGACCTCTCCATCCCAAGGCAGACGGCCCTAGCTACTCCCCTGGTGGATGGCAGCGGTGAGGACTCCTCGACAGAGCATCTCTCCTCCCTCTCGGGTTTCAGCACCACTGTAACAATTCAAGGTCGGGCAAGGAGGCAGCGGGAACCAGCTGAACAGTAAACAAAGTTTTAATGTCAAACTTAACTTAAAACAAACTTAAACACAGACACACTTGCAACGTTCCTGCGTGCGTCTCTCTCTCGAACTAGCGCCTCCGGCTCCCCTTTATCTCGCTCTCTCGCTTATCAGCCGATTCAGCACTGGCCGTGCACCATCACAGCCCTGCCCATCGGTGTGGGCCGCTAAGCCCCGAACCACCTCAAGTCCCAGAAACGCCCCTGGCTCTGCCATGCCCTCCTCCTCATCACACTCACCTTAAAATAAAATTCCAATCCCATATCAATTTCTTTGATGGAATACATCATTATTTAGCAGAATTGCCAGCCTGATTTTTTCCATACAATTTAAGTGAATGTAGAGGAAGTTTTTCAAGCTTCAAAATGACATGAAAGCACCATGAAAGTACATAAAGGTAGTATGCTGCATACTACTGTGATTTATGTGTATTATGTTGCAGTATAAAGTTACCAGTCACTGGTGAGTCAAATAATTAGTCGCATTTGGAACAAGACCGATTGTTAATTTTGGTCCCTGGTAGTGATTCTTAACTTGTGGGTGGTAGATATGGTGAGTTCTGGAAAAAACAAAAAAATTTGGCTAATATCTTGACTAGATTTTTTTTAACTGTATTTTGAAGTGTCCATGATTGCATACACATGCATGTTAATTATCTCTTTAAACCGTACTACCAAATACTGGGACGTCTACTGTATTCTGTCCTGTATTTTGAAGTGTCCATGATTGCATACACATGCGTGTTAATTATCTCTTTAAACCAAACTACCAAATACCGGGACGTCTACTGTATTCTGTCCCCTTAATAAGACAGACAAATAAATGTTTTTTCCCTTAAATTAATAGACATTAGGGCTGCCCAAGTTAACACTTTACATTTTGAGAAAGGCAGATGAAAGGCAAGTGTTTTTAACCAATCCAAGTTATATCTCACATCCCTTTACTAGCATTGGATTAGCTCAGGAAGATTTCTGTGTTGGAAAAAGATTAAATATTTAGGTAGAATGTTAAATGTATAGTCATATTAGTGAGGCTCAGTGGTCTAAATGAACGCACAGTGTTATTATTGCTAGCTAGCTATATTTCAGCAGGCTATTATTCACCAAGAAGAAGCCTTCTTGTGTGGCTCAACGCCTGGAGCCTAGCCAGAACAAAGTGTTATTTTTGGAAACACTTAAACATTATCTTTTTAGCAGTAGCTTAGCAACAAGTTTTTCAGGCAGCTACACTTATCCAGATGCTAGCACTAAAATACTGGATAATGGATTCACACGTAACACTTTTGGCTAGCTTAAGTGTATACAAAATTGTCAAAGTTTCAAAATTTGTCAACTTAATGATTTACATTTAAATTAAAGACGTCTTGATGTAACTGACACCATTGTTTTTTTTTCACACGATAGGCCTGTGCAAAGTTCAGTCTCTATACATACAAGAACAAGCAGACAGAAAGCCAGGAGTGAAATAGAGAAAGCAGGACACTGAGAGAGAGAGAGAGGGAGAGAGAAAGAAGAGGGACAAAAAAAGGGATGGGACATTTATTTAGCATTTAATGCGCAGCTGCATTGTTCCCCTGATGAATATCACGCAATATCACTGCAATCACACACACTGTTAGAGTGCTAACAGTGTAAGTGTTCAAAAAGCACACTTTAAATACCTATTAGCAAGTCAGAATTTTCAGCACGCAAAGCACACAAGACGAGACGTTTTAAAACGATATAACTCCTTTTTAGTGCCACGTTAAATTCTAAAAGAAAATTATGATTTTGAGAATAAAGTTGAAAAATCTCATAAAAGGCCTTTTATGATAATAAAGTCACATAGTTTTGTGAATAAAGTAGTAATGTCACGAGACTTAAGTATCAATATTTTGAGAATTAAATCAAAATAATGAAGTCATAACATTATGAGATTGCAGTAGCATTTGATGTTACTTTCCTTCCGATTTTATTCTCATAACATTACAACTTTAATCTCATAATGCTACGAGTTTATTCTCAAACCACTACAACTTTAATCTCAAAATGCAACAACTTTATTCTCATAACATTACGACTTTAATCTTGTAATGCTACAATTTTCTCATAAAATTATGATATTAATCTCAAAATATTACTACTTTAATCTCATAATGCTACAACTTTATTCTCGTAATTTGAAATTTATTATCAAAACCTTACTATTTTAAACTCGTAATGCTACAACTTTATTCTTATTAACAGTATGATTTTATTCTCAAAACATTACTACTTTATTCTCATAATGTATTCTACTGGCAAATGTTCAGTCTCTGGACAACAAGCTCTGCGAGCTGAGGGCGCGGATCTCTTTCCAGCGAGAGATGAGGGACTGCTGCATTATCTGCCTAACAGAAACTTGGATGTCAGCGGAGATTCCAGACTCAGCCATCGAACCCGCGGGGTTCTCTGTGCACCGAGCGGACAGAGCGAAAGACCTCTCAGGTAAAAGCAGAGGTGGTGGTGTATGTTTTATGATCAACCAATCCTGGTGTGATCAGAGGAACGTACATTCTATCAAGTCTTTCTGCTCTCCTGATCTGGAATTTATCATGCTTCTGTGTCGACCATTCTGGCTACCGAGGGAATTCACAGCGGTCATGATCACAGCTGTGTACATCCCGCCACAAGCCGACAAAGACCGGGCACTCAAGGAACTGTATGGGATTATAAGCAAGCAGGAAACCGCGCACCCTGAGGCCACGTTCATTGTGACCGGGGACTTTAACAAAGCCAATCTCAAATCAATCGCACCAAAATACCACCAACACATCAGTTTTAACACACGAGGGGACCGGGTTTTGGACCACTGCTACTCTCCCTTCCAGGATGGCTACAAATCCCTCCCCCGCCCACCATTTGGCAAATCAGACCACTCTTGCGTTCTGCTTCTGCCCGCTTACAGGCAGAAACTGAAATGGGAAGCACTCACCCTCAGAACGATCCAGTACTGGTCGGACCAATCAGACTCTACGCCACAAAACTGTTTTGATCATGCGGACTGGGAGATGTTCCGGTCCGCCTCTGATGACGACATCAAGCTTTACGCCGATAGAGTCACGTGTTTCACCAGAAAGTGCGCAGAGGATGTTGTTCCGTCCAAAACAATACGGATCTACCCGAATCAGAAACCTTGGATTAATAGCAATGTTCGCTCGGCACTTAATGCGCGGACCTCCGCTTTTAATTCTGGGAACGCGGAGGAGCATAAACAAGCCAGTTATGCCCTCCGAAAAATCAGAGCAGCAAAACGCCAGTACAGGAACAAGATTGAAGGACAATTTAACACCACCAACTCTAGAAGCATGTGGCAGGGAATTAATATCATCACGGACTTTAAAGGGAATAAAAACTCCACCGTGAACACCACTGCCTCACTCCCGGATGAGCTAAATAATTTTTATGCACGTTTCGAGGGAAATAACACTGCCCTCACGGCCGAAGCTACAGAGGTTAGTTCACTCTCAGTCTCTGTAGCGGATGTAACCCGATCCTTCCAACGGGTGAATATCCGTAAAGCCGCAGGTCCAGATGGCATTCTGGGACGCGTCAGAGCATGCGCTAACCAACTGGTGTATTTATGGACATTTTCTGCCTTTCCCTCTCTTTGTCTGTAGTCCCCACATGCTTTAAAACATCCACCATTGTGCCTGTACCAAAGCAATACAAAATCACTTGCTTAAATGACTGGCGTCCTGTTGCTCTGACCCCCATCATCAGCAAATACTTTGAGAGACTAATCAGAGATTACATCTGCTCTGTGCTGCCTCCATCACTGGACCCATTGCAGTATGCTTACTGCAACAACCGCTCCACTGATGATGCCATTGCATCTACAATACACACTGCTCTCTCTCACCTGGAAAAAAAGGAACACTTATGTGAGAATGCTGTTTGTAGACTACAGCTCAGCATTCAACACCATAGTGCCCTCCAAGCTAGATGAGAAACTCCGGGCTCTGGGCTTAAACAGCTCGCTGTGCAGCTGGATCCTGGACTTCCTGTCAAGCAGACGCCAGGTGGTTAAAATGGGCAGTAACATCTCATCACTGACCCTCAACACTGGAGCCTCACAGGGCTGTGTTCTCAGCCCACTCCTGTACTCCCTGTACACACATGACTGTGTAGCAACACACAGCTCCAATGCCATCATTAAGTTTGCTGATGATACGATGGTGGTAGGTCTGATCACTGACAATGATGAAACAGCCTACAGAGAGGAGGTGCACACTCTGACACGCGGGTGTCAGGAGCACAATGTCAGCAAGACAAAAGGAGCTTGTGGTGGACTTCAGGAGAAGAGAAAGTGAACACAGCCCCATCACCATCAATGGAGCACCAGTGGAGAGAGTCAGCAGCTTCAAGTTCCTGGGTGTCCACATCACTGAGAAACTCACATGGTCTGTCCACACTGAGGCCGTTGTGAAGAAGGCTCATCAGCACCTCTTCTTCCTGAGATACATCCTCACACGGTTCTACACCTGCACTGTAGAGAGCATCCTGACTGGCTGCATCTCTGCCTGGTATAGCAATAGCACCGACCACAACCGCAAAGCCCTGCAAAGGGTGGTGCGAACTGCCAGACACATCATCGGAGGTGAGCTTCCCTCCCTCCAGGACAGATATACCAGGCGGAGTGTGGAAAAAGCTCGGAGGATCATCAAAGACTCCAGCCACCCGAGCCATGGGCTGCTCTCACTGCTACCATCAGGCAGGCGGTATCGCAGCATCAGGACTCACACCAGCCAACTTCATGACAGCTTCTTCCCCCAACCAATCAGACTTTTGAACTCTTGATCTCTCATGATCAATATACATCAGCACTGCACTTTATTAATCTTATTATCTCACACTGCACTGTCATAATTATATCTCTCTTAACAACATACTGGCAACTGACTATCAACCGACAGCCTGAATGTCAATACAGTACAATACAACCTACTGTACATTTTATATATACTATATATACTATTTTTTAAATGTATAATGTGCATTCTATATTGTATGTATTGTATAATGTACATTGTATGTTATTATTTGTATATTGTGTTGTAATTATGTGTATATTAGATTTTAAATTGTGTTGTGTAAATCTGATGTTTATTGTAAATTGGTATATGTCTCATCACTGTCACGACTGCTATGTTGCTCGGAACTGCACCCAAGAATTTCACACACTATCGCACTTGTGTATATGGTTGTGTGACAATAAAAGTGATTTGATTTTTTATTTTATTTGAATGCTACGACTTTATTCTAGTAATCTGAAATTTATTATCAAAACAGTACTATTTTAATCTCATAATGCTACAACTTGATTGTCAATACATTACTACAGTACTGTAATCTCATAATTTATTCTCGGAATTTGGACTTTATTCTCAAAACATTACTATTTTAATCTAGTAATGCTACAATTTAGTTATAACATCCTAAAAATATTACTACTTTACTCTCATAATACTATGACTTTATTCTTGTAATTTGGAATTTATTCTCAAAACATTACTACTTTGTTCTCATAATGCTACAACTTTATTTTCATAAAATTACGACTTAATTTCCAAAACATTACTATAATCTCATAATGATACAAATTTATTCTCAAAACTTTGACTTAATTCTCATAAAAGGACTATTATGAGATTGTATCAAAACATTGCAATTTTAATCTCTAAATCTTTATTTTGTTTTATTTTAACATGGCGCTAAAACACTGTCGTAAGTATCAAAAACTGCTATTGTCCGTTATTTTATTTTTTTCATTCAAAGGCTAGATCAATTTTTTATTTTTTTGGGTGCCTAACAATTCAATCAGGTTTTTACATTTTTTCAACAAATTATGAAAATTGGGGATCAGACTCATGGTGAATATTTCAAATATGTCATACTTTCATGCTTAGTTAAATTAGACTTTTAAACCGGGTGACATTTCAAATTATTTGTCCTTAAAGAGGTCATATCATTAGAAATAAAACTTTCATAGATTTTCTGAAATAAAACATATGACTGTCCATATTTACATCAACATTGCCTTTTCAGTGTTCAGAAACTTGACCTTCCCAGTCTCGGTGAGATAATAAGGAGTAAGTATATACAATTATTCCTAAATACCAGAAGAACTAATGATAAGAGTAGAATACGAGAAGGTTTTCAAAACCCTGCACTGCACCTGGCTGTTTGTAGCACCTGCCGCTCTGCATATCCTCCCGAAGGATCCCAATGTTAGAAAAAGGCAGCTAAAGTTTATTTTTAACAAGATTTAATCATATTTATCAGATCTTAACAGTTTATCAAAAAATCTTGGTTAAAACACCTTGGCTAACATCATAAGTGGACCTCAGGGGCAAAATAAAATGTACTATTTAAGTATTAATAATATATGTTGTTTTTTATGGTCTATTCTGAAAGTATAAGAAATGATATTTGATTAGCATGAATGATAACATAGTAAAACAGATGGATGAATAGGGCAGAACCTGGTGAAGGGAGTCTCTCCTCATGTTGCGGCTGGCCAGAGGTTCGTCGAAGGGGAAAACCACTGAATAGTTTTTGGCATATGACTCGTGACTTCGCTCTCTGATCCAGCGGTTGTTATCGGTCAGGGAGTGATGGAACCGCCTAAGATGGAGAAAAAGAGAAAAGCAATAAGGAACACACATATATTTTAACTCTGGAGCATGACAGCTCAGTTCAGAGTTTGCTGCCCTTTGTAATGGCAGCTGACCTTGATAATACCACTCATCTGATTCCCTGAGCTGGGTGTCATGATGGTCCATTCACAGACATACACTTTGGGAGGAATCATTACTTGTAAGGGCAGTTGGGCATGGCATGTTAACAGAACCCATGTGCAGTGTTTATAATGCCCCTTGGGGATAAGACACATGTATGGTTGGGAATTGAGAACCAATTCTTACTTAGAACTGTGTCCATTTAAAAGAAAAACAAACAAACAAAAAACACATGCGAACCAAATGATTTTGTTGATGATGTTTAATTCCATCAATGGTTCTTGAATGTCTGCATTCTAATGCAGATGTGGATGAAAACAGTAATAAAACACTCAACAATCTGAGGCCACATCCACACTAATCCATTTTAGTTTGAAAAGTCAGTTCTCAGTTTCCAAGTGTCATCGTCTTCCAAAGAATGTGGTAATGAAGAGTGCTTTTGAAATGCTGTATTTTTGGGGGAGGAAAATGGTGTTCTAGTGTGTACAGGTAGTGCAAATCGATGCATTTTTAACCGGAAAAATATTAGTGTGGATGTGGCCTGAATCTACAGTGCCACAACAAAAGAAATTATTGTATGTTTTAGCTGAGTTGTGAGCTTGCAGTCTGAATTGAATATCAATGAAACTGGGCGCCACAAAATAATAAAAAGAGAACTAGACAAGAAATGTTGTCTCTGCTGGTCGCTCACAATAACACACATACAGAATGACCAGTGTAGTATGATTCAGAAATGATGGACTCTTATGAGCCAGTTGTTTTTAATAAATCAGTATAAAAACACAAATCAGCCTCAAACACACAAACAATTGGTTTGAATCAGTCTACTAACTTGCTCACTGAATTAGTCAGAACAGTCATTACTTTCGGCATGTCCAACCATTTACCGACTAATTCATATTAAAATGTGTAGGTAAAGATAGACATTCGTGACAGAGATTTGTTGTTATGAACAGTTTTTTTTAAATATAAAACATAAAAATGTATTACCAAAAATAGTGTTAGTCATTTTTGTGTAGTATTTTAGTTTAGTATATAGTTATACTACAGTATATCAAACTATATATTGGACACATTTTATATGATAAATGAATCATTAAGGAACTGGAATAAAATTAATTTTTTTTTTTAATCCCATTTTCTCCCCAATTTGGCATGCCCAATTCCCACTACCTACTAGGTCCTCGTGGTGGCGCGGTTATTCACCTCAATCCGGGTGGCGGAGGACAAGTCTCAGTTGCCGATTCTGAGACAGTCAATCCGCGCATCTTATCACGTGGCTCGCTGTGCATGGCACCGCGGAGACTCACAGCATGTGGAGGCTCATGCTATTCTCCGCGATCCACGCACAACATACCACGTGCCCCATTGAGAGCGAGAACCACTAATCACGACCATGAGGAGGTTACCCCAAGTGACTCTACCCTCCCTAGCAACCGGGCCAGGAGACACGGCTGGAGTCACTCAGCACACCCTGGATTCGAACTCGCGACTCCAGGGGTGGTAGTCAGCATCAATACTTGCTGAGCTACCCACGCCCCGAACCTGGAATCATTAAGTGAATTGGAATCAGAACTCAAAGAACATAATTAGAGAAACAAGGAACACATTTTAACAAAAGACAAGCAACCTTTGCACCTCCTTGATTGATTACTGATCAGTACATGTTTATGTGAGAATTAGATGGATTGTGAAGATAAACTGTGATACACAAACTCAGTGAGATCAACTGCAGTGATATTTGCTATATAGATCTATCTGGGGTTGAAAGAAGTGCACACAAAAAAAGTTCACACACACACACACACACAACCATACCTGATATCATATCCATACATGTCTTTCTCGGGACGTCCATGGATGATCCAATGAGCCAGTTCCCTTCCACATCCTCCCCCCAGCATCATACCTGCCAACCAAATGACAAACCACACCTCAGTCATACATGTCTTCCTTGTCATATTCATAAATGTCCATCAACCTTATCCTTTTTCTGTCAAATCAGTCAAACACATGTACAAACCTAAGCATACCATTTAACATGCTACAAAGTACTTCCCTGGGTCCTTCTACGAACACAGTGACTGATCACTGTCAATCAGTATATAAAGAATGACAGCCCGAAGATTTGTGCTTTCAGACTGAGCTTTGAGGAGACAGGACAAGGCTTCAGAGACAAGACATGGATGAATTGGAAGATCAAATTGTAGAGGAATACAAAGGAGGATTGAAGGGCATGTTGAAATGTGAGAGAACAGAGGGATAGACAGATCAGAAGGGAGAGGGAGGCATTCAATGAATGAACAACACAATCTGGGAGTGTAAGAGCCATACAGAGGTGGTGGTGGTGTCTCTTAAGGACTTTTAGCTCGTTAGCTGGCTGATGACATCATTAACATTAGTCAGCTACCACATAGTCATTGATTAATGGATGCATGCCATGTTGCTACTTCATCTTACAATGTTCATCTCCCACATGCTGGGTGGAACATTTCATGAGTTCTTACAGCAAAGCAGAGAGACACTGAGGTGCACAACACTTTGACAGTTGTAGTATGGACACAGAGCAATTCACATGACAAGCAGAAAGGTGTTCCTGTTGGCAAAAGTTTTGGAAAATTAGAAATTAGGGCTGGAAAATTTTACACGTTAATTTCTGCGCTAATTTTGTTTTAACATGTTTAAAAAAATTAACGGCATTAACACAGTGTCCGTTTTTTTTTTTACTTCCTGAAACTTCATGTAATAGGAGAAAGGTGTCCCAAGTCATTCCTGGCAGGTCACTCAGCCTCCGATTAAGGTGGGGTTAAGGCATCTGCCGCCTGCCAGGAACAAACCCAGACACTTTTGTACAATGGCGAAATGCCACTAATGTGTTTCCCCACTTTCTGTGGCTAAAATTGGCATATATAAATGTTCAGGAGGTACACACTCGACTCAACTGCACATCCTAACACAGAAACTGACTGTGTAAAGCGGTGCATGCTTATTCATTACGTGTCCCGGGCATAATAAACACGTGAGTGGATTTACTGTAAGGAGAATGGAGACTTCACCTGCAAGCGGTGAACCAGGTGTGTGAGAGTTATGGGCAAGCTGCCGTATCTCTTGGCATCAGCCAAAAATGCTCACTGACTTTCATCTGAACCTGTGTCACAAGCAAAACTGCGAAAGAGAGACCCAGCGTGTGAGAAAGAGACCCGGCCTGGCCGTTCAGCAAACTGCAGTCAGGTATACTTATAGAGACTGAACGGCAGCCAGAGAAAATAACAGTTTTTGAGATTTTAAATTTCAGCAAATTAAACTTCAGCATTCAATGTTTTATATCTGTATGTATAGTGTCTAATAATGCACTGACAATGTACACTTAAGTTTCTCTTGACAAGTTTGATATGAATTGAATCTGCCCATTTGATCCAATTATTAAAAAAAGTCTGCTGTAAAACACCATAAGATTTTGCCTTTTAATTACAACATGTCCACTGATTTTATGGCATGTATACATATACTTGTATTAAAGATTGATACCTGCAAAAATATATCTAATTAACTCTATCCACATTATATATATATATATATATATATATATATATATATATATATATATATATATATATATATTTATTATGAAAAAACACTGAGCATTGTAACATGTACATATTTAAATAATTAAAATAAATGACGACCAACCAATCTCTTACAAGTTCTTTGAGACAAAGTAAAATATTTATGATGATTTTTTTAACGTTTGGTGTAATGTGTCATGCACTATAATTTAATCACGATTAATCATGATTAATCACAGTAAACTGTGTGATTAATTAGTTTAAAAAAAAAATATCGATTCACAGCCCTATTAGAAACGTTTAAAACTTGAATTGGCTAACCCTTTAACTTTTTCAATGAAGGTTCCTTAAGGTGTCTTTCTGTACACTGCCAAGTTAAGGCGGCTCTCTTGATTTAAGCAATTCGATACGACTTTTCACCAAGTGGATAGTAAACAATTCGTATTCGAATATTTGAGGGAAGGACATCAACTGAGAAACTGTTAAAAAACAAGTTGCCCATGATTCCTCTGTCTTTTATAGCATGAGTACTCGGATAGTTGTGGTCCAGTTAACATGTATTAGAGGACTGCATCCCAACCCGGGCCCGATGGGACCCGAGACACCGCCAGGTTTCGGGCTGAGTTTGGGTCAGTTTTTCCCAAGTATGACTTCGGGTTTGGGTCAGGTTTGAAATTAAAGAAAAAATAAACAGGCCTACGTAACTTGTTTCACACATGCACTTTTACACTTAATGTGTTTTTGCACACATCTGCTCTGTTTTTCCATTGTTTTTCTATGTAAACACATGTTGTTGCACCACATCTCACTGTTTCGTCAGCATCTCACACAAGACCTGCACATATTTTAGACACCGTGTCAAGTTAAAAATAACTTTTCAAAAAGTATGACCAGACACCTATGTTCAGTTTCATTTATAGCACTGTGTCTAGCTTGTCTTTTATTGCAGGTGTCACAAAGTTTCAACGTTCTGAAAGTTCAGGCTGCAAAAAGGACTTTGTGACTGTTATACTGTTGCACATGATTCCAGATTGCTCTTCGCCAAGCAAAGTTTGGCGCTTGATAAACAGTCAGCCAATGTTTCGTTCCCTTCTGCTCTGGTGTGCTGAGGGGCCACCGTGCCTTGCTAAAACTGTGTATGTTTACCGTTACAATACGGTTATGAATGTTGCCTACAATGCTTACATAAAATACAGCCTATTGCAACAATACCTGCTTGGAGAAGAAATTATAAAGAGAGAGTGATTTCAGGTTTGGGTCGGGTTCGGGCTTAAAATCTGACGTTACATTTCGGGTCACAGTCTCGGGTACGTGTCGGGTTTCATTTTAAGGCCCGTGCAGACCTCTAACGTGTATACGTGTTGAACAATGCTGAGCTACAATTGCATTATCTAAGTCTGTTAGTTCGACTTGCAAAAATTGTTAATCATGTTATTTACATGACATTTCAAAAGATGAACGGTCTTTGTCTGACCGAACTCAATTTTGAAAGTGCATATAAACATACTGATTAAAGGATCTATCTAGAGACCAGAATATAATGGAAACTTTTTTTTACTCTTTATATCAGGCAAATAAGTAACCGACTAGCAACCACCCAAAAGAGCCAAGCAACCTAGCATCATGGCACCACTCACATTTTCTTCAGAAATCTATTCTTCATCTAACTGGCCATTTGACTTGCACTGCCTTCAGTGTGTGCATTTTACACATTATCAATAATGTTCCTCTTCTCCAGAACAGATGTCAAGCCCTCACCAACAGTCACACCCAATATAAGCTGAGAACTAAAACAGTAATTGAAAGCAATGCCCTATGATTCAATGGAACCCTCCTTCACTATTCCATTCTTTGTGTGGTCTGTCAGTCACCCAAATAATTAATTATTCAAGAAGAATTAAGCTACCAAAAAGGCATTATACTGCAACTCAGAAAAAGCACCAAGTTATATTTCATCCATACAGCATTCCCTATGCCATATCCCAGCCTTTCTAATCATGTGTAGCCAGACTTTTGACTATCAGCATCAAGTCTGGTCCACATTACAGATTATTCTGGCCAAAAGCCCATTTAAGGCCAAAGTATACTTTGGCATGTCTCGCGCACAGTAGCAGCACAGTCCACGCGTACTGTCCGCATGCAACCGAGTATTTCAAGACGCGGTCAGTTTGCGTCGGCATATGCGCCTGCCGTTGACTGTACTCACAAAGTCGTCAAAGTGCACATGCGTCAAATGTGGTAGTTTGAAAGACTGATTGCTCGACTGTGCAGAATGGCACATGGAAGAACAAAGTATACCCAAACCTTTAGGCATAAAGAAACCATCAGACCGACACAGAAAGCGATCAACCACAGTTGGTGTTTAGGGATGGGTAAATCTGAAACATGAAACAACATTGGACATAACTCAAAGCAGAATATGCAGGTGTGTTCAAAGTTTGAAGAGTTGGGAGTCTTGATCTTGTAGGCTACACATAAATATGTTCTTGATGTGGATTTCATTTTTCTGTGTTTTGATATGTGGCTGGGTCAGTTGAAGTCTTGATCTGTATTGGGGTCTTGGCTTATGGTCTCAGACATGAGCTCAGTTTATTTCTTGTTTTATAAATATGATAATTACCTCAACCACTAGTCAGCATGGTGTCTTCACCATATAAAAGTATTCCAATGAATTTCATGCCTCTGAAAAACGGTCTCGACAAGCAACATAATGCAACAAATGCAGTATTTTCTCTGTTATAGTTCATTAAATGGACTTGGGGGTAAGTTATTGGTCTGAATTTTGAAGGGTCTGTTATTGGTCTGGATCTGGGTCTTGGAGGCTCTGATATTCCAACTCAGCCAAGGGTATTAATAGCACTTGCTACTAAGTGTCTCAAACAAAACTTTTGAATATCCTTAAAAGATTCTGTACCAAACCTTGCAAACTTTGGAAAATCTAGTGAATAATTCTTCCTTGGAAGTGTTCATTGTAAAAACATTATTTTGTTTCCAGGCAGACTGATAAAAATGTACAGCCTTATTCCAGGAAATGTCTTAGAAGCTAGCCAATCAGATTGGAACTGGTGATTTTAGCAATCTTTTGCCATTTTTGGGGGGCAATATGCATCAGAGGACTCCTCTTTTTTTCTAAAGAGTGTAGGAACATGACCCTTCCCAGATGACTGCAGATACATTCAAACTTTAGTCTCTGTTGAGCTGCAGCTGGCCTTAATGAGAGTTAAACCTTACATGAGTTAATGCTGCCATGAGGCTATACTTCCCCTCTATATTTTCCTCTCAGGATACACACACTTACACACACATACAGCCACATCAGTTCTCTTCCTTCATCAGAGCAGTGGACAAATCACTAGCGGTATTTCTGTAAATATCAGAGGAGATGAGAAAGAAAGCAAGGGGATGAAAACGAGAGAGTGATGGGGGCTGAAGGGGAAAGAATGGAATAGAAAGCAGGGATCTCAACACACGTTTTTAAAAGTTAAGCTGTTTTTAACTTGACGTGTCGCAGCACTCATGGTGCGACGCAATGGTCAAACACGTCCATCTCCATCATTACAGTGTAGTCTCCCTACACTTTCAAACTACTTACATTTTTGTATATAATGAAATATTTTGCAATAAACTTAAAATGTATTGTTTTACACTTTTAATCAAACAACTTTAACCCTTGTGTTGTATCTGTTTTTTGCCAACACATTTTGTGTTCCCGGTCAAAAATGACCGGCCCACTAAGATTGTTTATAAATCTCTCATATTGCATATAATATCACAAGATATTGCATTAGATTGTTCTTATCAACTTCTTTTTTTAGTAATTATGACAGGTTTTGTACTCATTTTTTTAACATATTTTAAAAAATATATATTTTTATTCATTGAACTGAGCTCAGCTCGGGCTAGTGGGGGGCACTCCCTGCAGGAAAAAATAAATAAATGTTTTTATATAATTATATAATTACATAATAATTTAATAAACACTTGCTTGATCTGAACAAAACAGGTGTTATTTTAAAGCTTAGAATCTGGACTTTACAATGCATGAAGCTGATCCTACCAATTCTTAAATAATGTTTTTTAATTTTCTGATAAATAAGAACTGTTTCGTTATCATCATTTGCAAATTTGTTACCACAACAATTATATTCAGAATTGGTAAAACCATAAAAAAAAAGATGAGATAGCCATGTGTTATATATCATTGGAAAGGTCTCAATTAGTAGAATGCAATGAAGAAATTTCACTCAGAGGCCAAATTGCAGTGAGATTTAGTGTCACTATATTATATAAATATGATAAACAGTGTCTTTTTGTCACGTTTTCCTGAAACATATAACATAGACAATGACATATCGTAACTTACAGCAGACTATCCCGATTCAAACGAGCCCAAACATAACATAATATGATAAGTAGATCTTGAAACCTTCCTCAAAGAGTGTACATGGAAAGATGATGCACAAAAGGGCGCTCAACACACATTATGTGTGTGTGAGTGAGTGTGTTAGTGTGTGCACATGTCCGAGGACTTTGTGTGTGCAAACACACATCCACATATGTGGTCATCTAAAGGACTGGGATGCTCCTGAACACTTAATGGTTCCGTTCACATGGCACAGGTTTGCAGAGAATGCGGTTGTGAGACCTGAAAATTTGAGTCAGTTCGGTTATAGAATGTGGTTAAAATAACCATCCTGTGTGTGAACGTAACCGTATTAAGCACTCTGTTTTGAGTGCTTAATACGGTTACGTTCACACACAGGATGGTTATTTTAACCACATTCTATAACCGAACTGACTCAAATTTTCAGGTCTCACAACCGTATTCTGCTGCTGTGTGAATGTGGCCAATATTTCTGTATTTTGTAGTCCAATCCATTCATTTCCAATGGCTGGTCATTTCTGACCCGGAACACATATTCAATAAACACATATTCACTCTCTAGACTTGCCCACCAACTTTTTCTCCAAAGGATAAATGCAATGCTGTCTTAAAATTTGGCCAAATCAGGCAGCATAATTATGCTGCCTACCTTTTGGAACAGTCTTTGCATGAGGAGCTTGCCTATGATGCACTTAAATTCTGCCAAGGTTGTGGAACAGAACATGTGTTCTCTCCAGAAAGGTAGCGGCTCTCAGCAATCACATCACTGAGGGGTCACCATCTGCCTCAGATTAACCTTCTCCTACCACACACACACACACACACACAAACACACACCAGATAAACGGCTACACCATTTAACCAGTATTAAAACTCTTATCGAGACGAGTTTCACTTCTCCATATTTATCTGCCCCTATTCAATGATGTGATGGTTGCACTAAACAAGTGGATGACAGCGAGAGACAGGGAATAACTGGACTGAAGACAAATGGCAGGACATGTTGGAAGCAGCAGGGAAGGACATCTCCGTGGTCATGAATACTGATGAAATCCTATCCATTCCAGTACATGCACACACACAGTGACCATCACACAGCTCTGATGCAATCAGACCCAAGTACCAGGCTAAACACTTTAAACACTTTTCAATACAGCTCTGACATTCATATAATGAATGTTTATTGCTATCTCACTGTATTAGAATTGTACATTACCATCCCATTTTTCTCTTAGAGCAAAACTGTATATTTCATGACAAATGTTATGATTCATGATTGAGTCAAAAGTTTTTATAACGTATACTTGACTGAATTTATGTTTGTCACTATGCTACAGGAGTAGTTCACTGAAAATCTTACTACACAATTTAGAACCAATGTCGTTTTGCCATCAGTGATGTTGAGACACCATTTTTTAATCCGGACACGTACTAGACGTGACCTTTGGCATAGGCAAGATTATCAGTGAATAACGACTTAAATTTCTGTCTTAGTCTCACAATACTATCCTATTGCTTCAGAGGACTTGGAAAATAGCGCATCACTCATATGGACTACTATTATTGTGCGTTTTGTCCTTTTTTTTATTTTTTTTTAGAGCTTGACAGCTGTGATCAAAATACAGTATGGCAAGTGCTAGGTAACCATTCTTCAAAACAAAACATTTACATTTGTGTTTTATGGAAAAATAAACATGTTTGCAACAACATGAGAGTGTGTAAATCATGAAAAAACCTTTTTTTTTTTTTAGGGTGAACATTTGCTTAAAAGACCTTTTGATTTAAAGGCTTATGCTTACAATCTTAAAATATATTTGTAGACGAAGGCCAGAAACATACTTTATACAAGTATGTGAATACAGACCTGAGGGCTTGGACAAGGCATTGCCAACACAAGGTCTGTTTAAACATACTTGAAGTGAGTATTGCCATACTGTGGCAGTAACAAACCATTGTATGCAAGGGTGCGATAGAGTTATCATCAAAAGTAAGTGAGCCATAAAACCGGATGTATCATTAGGTACATTTATTGACTTGCTCAGCAATATTCTCTTTTAACTATTGCTCCGTCATGATAGTAGTTGACTTGAAAAAGAAAACTCTAAAGTTTGCTAAATAGTGCTCATTTCAGCAACACTGAAAATGCACTGCACACTTGCATTGTGTTATTAATGACAATTCAGAATGCAACGACACACAAAATCGAGCTTGAGTTGCTAGAAGCGTCTTCACTCTCAGACTAAAGTTAATTTTTTTAATGCATAAAAAAAAAAAAAAAAAAAAAGAGACTACTTGACAATTAGTTTTATTTTATTTTTTGCTGGTTTAACATGCCCTCAGTGGCCACCCACGCCCTCTTTGCCCGCAGAATTTTGCCGTGCAAAGGTAAATGCGACCGTGCCTTTGAGTTGTTCCAATGTCTGAATGTCTTTTCAAAACTAGGTTAGGGTATACTTAGTTTTTCCATGTGCCGTTCCGCATGGTCGAGCAATCAGCCTTTCAAACTACCATGTTTGCCGCATGTGCACTTCGACTTTGTGAGTACAGTCAATGGCAGGCGCATTTGCCGAAGACGCGCAAAGACACAAATTGACCGCATGTCTTGAAATACTGGGCTGTATGCGGACAAGTTTTATCATTATTATAATTGTTTATAGAGGAGTTAGACTGGAGCATGACAGAAAAGTGTCCAGCATACATGGGAACTGCTTTAATACTGTTCAAAAAGTATGCCAGGTGGCACCTCATGAAGTTGATTGAGAGAATGCCCAGAGTGTGCAGCACTGTAATCTAGACAAATAGTGGCTACTTTGAAGAAGCTATAACATAGTTTTGATTTTTTTCAATGTTTTGTTCTACATAATTTCCATACTTCCAGTAATTTCATCAAATGTAATGACTTTACTACTATTTCAATGTTGCGTAAAGTAATAATGAGTATTTGCTAATTTTGACTGGTGATGTATTTCAAATAATCACAGCCTCTCATACTTGTTCTGTTTCAGGAAATACATTTTGCACGCTGAGATCAGAAATCAATGTGTCATAAAAAAAAAGTATGCATGTATATAATATCTGATTTTGATTCCTATAGCTTATGTATGTCCGTCAGCAGCTCTGAACACCTGCAAGGTGACCCGCTCAAACGGAGCACGATCAGCGTAACTCTAGAGCCGGAATGAGTTTCATCCAACCTTCAAAATCACGACCAGCTATGTCCCAAAAAACACAACAACAACCACCTCTTATATTCCCTTTGCAATCACTATTTATCTTCTGTTTAAATGCAATGTAATCAGGGCTGGTAAATCGATATTTATGCATTTACTCTGAAATAGTTTAAAAGGATATTTTTTTTCAATCAGAAGAAACATTTCAAACAAACAGCAAGGCATGTTTTCCACACTATTACTTTTCACTAAGTATACACAAACATTTGTGAGTGATGACGCAAATCAATAGTTGAATTAGAGATTTAAATTGATTAATTGAAATGGACTCGCGCAAATGAATCAAACTTGCCATATCAAATGAATGAATCAAACTTGCGATATTCACGAAGTTGCTTAATTTTATATTGCCAGCAAAATCGAATCGAGAATATTCAATTTTTTCCCAACACTAGATAGTATTTACAATCATAACTCTGATTTACTTGTTTCTTTTAGATATTTTCTTCAGAAATGTCTATAAACTAGGCACTTTGAGAGCAAGGCATGAGAAAGCCACAACTGCTGGATCTCTTAAATATTGAACACGCAGGGGTCAGAGTTCAAAACGTGTCGACCTTGAGTAGGTGGCATGTACATGGAGAGTTGGTGGGGGTGAACTATGCATGTGAACTCTGCAGAGCCACAAGGTGAAATAACTCATCTGACACAGGTCAACTTCAAGGGAAAGGTGTGTGTGTGTGTGTGTGTGTTTATGTGAGCTCTGTGTCCTACCAGCACTGTTGAAGCCGCAGCCAAGGAAAAATCCTCTCACCTCTGGAGCTTCACCCATCAGCGGTTTGTGGTCTGCAGTGAAGGATTCTGATGGAGAAAAAAAAAAAAAAAAAAAAAAAAATTCATATATTTAATATGTAATATTCCATCCACTTGATTTCCAACATTATAGGAAGAAACCAAAGAATTGGATCATATAATGGAAAAAAGCAGTTTCACAAATACTGCATCTGCGGGGGTGTGACCGTTGCATGTTCATTTCAGCACCCATATAAATAGATTACTGCATTGTCACTGAATGCGTAAGCAGCGCAGTGTCCCAGAAGTGGCAGTGTGAGAATTTGCCAGGGAGCCTATCTTTGCCACATAGCACATGCTGAACTCTGTGAAAAATGCACTATAAACCAATTTATCAAAACAATCTTTTGAAATATACAGTAGCCTTTTAAGAACCATGGGCATAGAATGCATTGGGGATGCATCACAGAGCAAATATGTTTACGTTGTGTATTTCATACAACAAATGCATGTGTGTGTAAATGTGGACTTCACAATAGTTTCTCAACTGTGTACATGAGCTTGTCATGTGGGGTTGCTATATCTCAGCCACTTATACGAAGTCACAAACTTAACATGGCAAAAATACCCTCCATTCATGTTTTAATCTGACAATTTACACTGAAAAAAAATGATTGTGTGGTGAAGTAAATATATGTGGCGGAATGACCCGCCCCTCCCTCTCGTCATCGTCTCCACGCCTTTTAGGGCTGTCCTTCAGCCAGACCCATGACGGGAGCTGGGCGGGAGAAGAGTCGGATAATTAATAAGCCTCGTTGAGGCAGCGTTGATGAGGCACACCTGAATTGAAAGGCACCTCATCGACGCTGTCATCAAAACGCAGAGAGCGCCTCTTCTTGGGCAGCTGGCTTCTATCTCCTTGTGTGCACACACTAGCATCCTCACAGATCCAGGAGCAGAGCGGGAAGGGTCCGGTTGAGTTAGATGTGTGCCGGACCCACACAGTGGCCGACGAGCATGGATACCGGGCCGCCTTCCACTTCACACTCGCCACGGCTCCAGGGAAGACAGGCCGCCAGCAGATGTCACAACCTGCTCATCTGTGGCCCATAATTTTTTTAGATGTTAAAATTATTTGTATCAAAGCTTAATATGCAACCATAAGTAAGGCATTTGTAGTCTGATTTTACCTAAAAGTGTAAACACTGTAATTCTTTGGTGTCGTCAAACCAGTTCTCTGTTTGTTTGAATGGCCTGTCCAGCCTGACACAGCAACATTAGCTCAACCAAACACGTGTGTATGGGGCAGGACTATCTGTTTGTACAACCTATGGAAGATGGGGGGAGTTTTCTGGAGCCTGAAAACTGGTTATTTATGCAATTCTGTTTGGTGACGCTAATGGTGCAAAAATGGCATACCTCAGCTTTCAAAAGAGAACATAGAAAAATTAGACAATAGACACATCTTTTTCAAAACTCCACAAGAGAAAGTGTTTTACTAGAGCATCTTTGCTCTTTGAGAGAAAGAGGGACAGTGAAACAAAGCAAGTAAAGGGTGAAGCTGCGGTTATATTTTATTTATCCATCTTCCTCCCCTCCATTTCCCTACTTCATACATCACACACAAACAGACAGCTCTATCCCCTCAGAGAAATGACCACACCACACTGACTGTCATCCTCAGCGTATCAGGCTTACTGTGGGTCACCTTGCAGTGTCAAACATAGCTTCAACATGACGCCACAGAACACCAACGGCAAATCAAAGCCTTTAGAGCAAGAGTGAGGGACCCAGAAACATGCAAACATGACCTACTTGAGTGTGTGTGACTCAACACACACTTGAGTTGCACTGTGCTGATTCTGTGTGCGACAAATACATTCACTATATCCCATATACTGGATTAGGGCATGGCTATTTATCGAAATTTATTTTCACTTAAGATTTTGGCTTCCAACAATTATGAAAACAAGATAATCGAGATTATTGTGCCACATTCCATTTTGCAATGAAACACCCTGGCGTTATATCTGTAAAGCATCCTTTATTAAAAGTTTCTCTGTGCAGTCAGTGCCGCGTCTATGAGTTGCGTGAAGTGATCGGGGAAGAGATTAAATCTTCTCACAGCTGATGTACACTCTGGTGCGGGGAAGCTCGTCACTCGCGGGTGTTTGCTGCAGCTAGATTATAACATGATGGCTCGCAACGTAGTGAATCTTAATATATGCGTCACATTCACTGTGTGTATCTACCATGAAGAAAATCGGTGATACGCAGCTCTATTTAGAAGAGAAAGTTGGATCGAAGTGAATAAAGGTGAGAGTGTAGTCTTAGCCCATTATACACTGGAACAAAATACATTTTTGATTTGTCTTTTTTGGATTGTTTTCCAAAATAATATCTAAAACTCTTAAAACAACGTACATTTACTTTAGGATCTATACTGCAGAAGAAAATATTGTTATCAGAAAATGTTGAATACAATAGAAGTTTTTTTTTTTTTAAAGTTCAATAAATGCATAGTGTTTCCAAAGTCAATGAGTAATCACGTCAATAATCGTGATCTCAATATTGACCAAAATTTATTTTTGCCATAATCGAGCAGCTCTATACAGGATACAGATCTTATATATATATATATATATATATATATATACACACATATGTCCAACAGCACTGGCACGCTTCCCTATTTGTATCTAGAGGATTTTGCGATACGATAATTAAAAGGCTGGGTAACCGATTAATTGATTCGCTTCAGAAGACATTCATTGATCGACTGGAGTCGTGTGGATTACTTTTATGCTGACTGAATGTGATTTTTGGACTGTCAAAGTGCTGGCACCCGTATACTTTCGTTATAAGGACCTAACTGAGCTCTATCTTCTTCTAAAAATCTTTATTTGTGTTCTGCTGAAGAAAGATAGTCAGACACATCTGGGATGGCAACTATTCCTTTAATACAATATGAACCAACATGAAAATACAATGAACAATTGTATTTTTATAAATTATCATTAATTGTGATTAATAAATGCTGTAAAATTACATTGTTCTTTGTCAGTTCATGATACCTGATGCATTAACTGTTAACAAATAGAACCACATTGTAAAGTGATCCATGATCTCATTTTAATTGAGACACTATTTATTTGTCCTTCAGAAAAAAGTTGAAAGGTGTCTAAAATGGTGAAAAACTTGAAATAGTAAAGAAATTCTGACTTGACACAGCAACTAAAATACAAACTTTCACCTATGGATTCACGTAACCTAAAATCTTCATTTTGGGGAATAAAAGTTCCTGGACACGTTATTTGTCATCTACCGAGCTATAGAGTGCATATATCTTAGTGCTTTCACTTGAAAGCTGTATCATGGCTGACCCCGCACTCTGACCCCAGCTTAGCTGGGATATGTAAAAAAAAAAAAAAAAGAATTTCACTGTATATGTGCAAATGTATAATGTGTGATAAATAAATATAATTATTAATTAATTAATTATTAATTATTATTAATTATTAAGTGGTTTTATGGATGTATTAAAGTTATGACAATACTGACACCGGTGGGGCCCATTTTCTTGATTTCACCAATGGCCCCACAATCCCACGGGCCGGCCCGGAATCTAGTGAAAACTTCCATCTGTCATCACAAATTTGAGATAGCATATTTACACCAGTAGGTGGCGATCATTAACCAAAGTGTTAAAAACACTTGGAAAATGGATGTGAATGAGAATGTGTTGTTCACTTAAAAGATTAATAAAAAAAACACTGATTCATTTACAAACAAAACACCACTTGTGTGCGAGTTGTTTGAGTGGGTTGTGCTTGATGCACACAGAGAAGAAATGTACGAAATGTAAACATTTTTTGCTGAACTGTAGTATAAAAGCAAATGTAACGGACACTTCGCTAAGCTCTGCCCCACTTGGCTACCGCTGCTCACTCTGACAAGCTCTGCAGAACTCCCCATAGGAATGAATGAGAGATTGCCTTAAATAGCGCGATTTTTGGCTAAATATTCTCAAACAGAACCGACAATATTCTTACGTGGGCTAGAAATGAAGAGTGACATTATAAAGCATATTTATTTGACTTTTTTGCAAAGTAAATTGTTAATGTTATGATGCAAATTATCATCACAGTCACATAAAAAGAGAAAAGCATAATTTGATACACCTGATAACACTAGCGTAAGAGAAAATAACTGCTTATAACTTCTCATAACACACTCACAATGATGCTGTGAACTCTTTATTTACTATCGCCTTTACCATTGACCTGAATCAATACGTAAATGAATTTATGTTATGATGTTAGCTTTAATTTACCTTGGAGCAAATGTAGGTGCCCTTGCTGATGTTATTCATGTTCATTTGGGGATGAGGAATGACACAGTTCAATCCATAGCATGTTTAATTAAAGATCTTTTTAAAAGAAAGAAAAAAACGTACAGTGAATCTTCTCTAGGTATCTCGTGTCACTATTACAAGTGACCCAGCAACAATGTCTTTTACATGTTTTGGATCAATTCTGTAAATTTCCATCAAATGGTTGTCAGAGAAATGGTGCACGGCAACATTTGCTAAAATAGGATTGGTCAGCAATGCTTAGAAGTTGGGACTCAGCCAAGGATCAATTGCAAAAATAATCCCTGTTTTCAAACAGATTCCAGAAAACTCCCCACTTCTTTCATTGGTTGTACAAACAGATGGACCCACCCCAGAATCACACAATTGGTCGAGTCAAGGTTGTTGAATTGGGCTGAACACTCAAACGTACAGAGCAACGTTCTCAAAGCATCACAGAGTCAGTGTTACACTTTTACGTGAATTAACCTACAAATGGCTTACTTATAGATATCTCTGCATATTCATCTTGGATACAACTAATTTTAACATCTAAAAAATGACATACATCAGCTTGAACTAAAATGAATGCAGTTAGGCCATAAGGTCACCCTGAGCTCACACCAAAATATATACAGTATATTTATCGCATGTTAAATGGGATTGATAAAAAGCCAAATGATTGAAGACCAGATCATAAGCTTGTTGAATTACACATATGCTAAACATCTAATGTTTAATAGTGGGTAAATAGAGACTTTTATAGCGCTCTCTTAAAATGATTTGAGGAGTGCTCATCCACTGACCCGAAACCCGTCTGCGAGTGGCCGACAGCCACTACAGTGTGTTAGTGGCATTTCACACCTGTCATCTTTTATTACAGCCAGTAAAGGTTGACTGAATCTCTAGGGAGAGTCAAAGCAGAGACAGATCAGCTAATCAAAGTGCAGTGTAATTTGATTGGTAGCCTTGTAAGTCAAACTGAGTCAATCACATGGTGAGATTGACTGCCTGGGCATCGGGTTAGGTGGCAGTGAGAGTGAGATCAAAACTTACACAAAAATTCTGTATCGTGTGCTGAGGAGGATATCTGAAAGGCATTTATAAGTGTGTTTGGAAGTGGATGTTTGTCAATGTCCACATGACTATTTTGATTTCATTTTGACTTTTAAGCATCAAGTATAAGTAATTGAGTATAAATTTGTGTTTGTAAATGGTACTGCACGTTGGAAAACAGAACCATATTTAATTTCTTCTTTAGTAGAAATATCAGAAGACTACAAAAGGACAGTTCGGACTGCTGAGAGGATTATTGGTTGCCCCCTGCCCTCCCTTCAAGAACTGTACACTTCCAGAGTGAGGAAAAAGGCTGGAAAAATTACTCTGGACCCCACTCACCCTGCCCACTACCTTTATGAACTGTTGTCTTCTGGCCGACGCTTCAGAGCTCTGAGCACCAGAACCATCAGGCACAGGAACAGCTCTTTCCCTCAGGCTATCCATGTCATGAACAGTTAAAACTGCCCCATTGAACAATAATTAATGTTTAATACACAGCTTAGTCTTTTTACATTATCCAACACATCCTACCTCTTCTGCCATTACATTTCCTTGCACTGTATATAACAGATTTGTATTTAAATTTGCACTACGTAGGTGTATGTGTGTATGTAATATATATGTATGTATATATGTATGTATGTGTGTATGTGTGTGTGTATATATATATATATATATATATATATATATATATATATATATTCCAAAATGTCTTGGTAAGCTGATGCATTAACATTTCAGAAAGTTCTATGCTTCCAACTTTGTGGAAACAGTTCAGAGATGCCCTTTTCTGTTCCAGCATGACTGTGCCCCAGTGCACAAAACAAGGTCCATAAAGGCATGGTTGGATGAGTTTGGTGTGGAAGAACTTGACTGGCCCACACAGAGCCCTGACCTCAACCCTATCGAACACCTTTGGGATGAACTAGAACGGAGATTGCGAGCCAGGCCCTCTCGTCCAACATCAGTGTCTGACCTCACAAATGCTCTCCTGGAAGAATTCCAACAGACACGCTCCATCATCTTGTAGAAAGCCTTCCCAAAAGAATGGAAGCTGTTATAGCTGCAAAGGGGGTGTGGGATGTCATAAAAGCTCCTGTAGGTGTAATGTGTAGGTGTCCCAATACTTTTGTCCATATAGCGTGAGTGCGTGTGTGTGTGTGTGTGTGTGTGTGTGTGTGTGTGTGTCAGTACCTGGGCCACAAACAGTGGATTTGATTCCAGTATTTTCCAGAGCAGGTACTCTGTTCACAGCACCCTCGATATGTTGCATGAAGACATCCCAGTCCAGATCAAACAAGCTGAAGGCAAACTTATCAGACACCTAAAGGTCAGATCAAAATGAGAGAGAGAGAGAGAATGTTATTCTGTTCACAAATGCATATTCTATACTTAAATGCACAGTAATTGACTGACTTGTTGTGGTTCATGCACTGACGATAGTTTTTTGTTTAATACATGCACACACAAATGTACACACTTCTGTGGCCAAACAGTGTTATAACCTGGCAAGCAAAAACCCAGAACACCCTATCAACCACACAGCAATGCCCAAGCAACCACCCACAATACTCTAGCATCGTGTTGTCGAGTTTTGCATGGGCAAGCACTCACATTTTCTTTTTTTGTTGTTGTTGATTTTCTCCCCAATTTGGAATACCCAATGCGCTCTAAGTCCTCATGGTAGCATAGTGACTTGCCTCAATCTGGGTGGCGGAGGACGAATCTCAGTTGCCTCCGGGTCTGAGACCATCAATCCGTGCATCTTATCACGTGGCATGTTGAGCGCGTTACCGCGGAGATGTAGCCCACGCTGTTCTCCGTGGCATCCAGGCACAACTCACCACGTGCCCCACCGAGAGCGAGAACCACACATTATAGCGCCCACGTGGAGGTTACCTCATGTGACTCTACCCTCCCTAGCAACCAGGCCAATTTGGTTGCTTAGGAGAAACTGGCTGGAGTCACTCAGCACGCCCTGGATTCAGACTCGTGACTCCAGGGGTGGTAGTCAGCATCAATACTCGCTGAGCTACCCAGGCCCCGCACTCACATTTTCTTAAAAGTTTTTTTTACAAAAACGGAAAAATCTTCTAATCAATTCATATTAAGCCGTGATGCCTTGGTTACATCACCAAAAATGAAAAGCCTTTTCAGAGGCAAAAAAAAAGTTGTTACATTCGAATGAATGATTGCAATAATAAGCTTTTGCAAGAAAAACATGCACTAATGAATCATACAGAATAAGAGTAGGGACATTTAGGACAGGAAAATAAAAAGGGTACGCTTTCACAATGTTGACTTTAAAGGAACAGTTCACCCAAAAATGATCATTTACTTAGCCTTAAGTCATTGAAACTCATATGACATTCTTTCTTATGTGGAACACAGGAGGAGATGTTTTGAAGAAACTTCATGATGTTCTTTTATGCGGCACACATTCTCAATTGGAGACCGATCAGGACTGCAGGCAGTGCCAGTCTAGCACCCGCACTCTCTACTTTCACAGCCATGCACTTGTAATCCGATTACAGATAAATTACATTTTTAAGATGTCTGAGGGAGCAGAGATTACGTGCATTCAGAAATGGTTTTCGTCTTGCCCTGTACGCACCGAGATTTGACAAGATTCCTTGAAACTTTTAACTATATTGTGCACTGTAGAGGGTGAAATACCCAAAATTAGTCTCGAATGATCCTTGCTCATGAAGGACTTGGCTGTTTTTGGAGGCTCCATATATACTATGACACGATATCAAACAAATAAGAATTTTAATATTAATTGTGTAATGTCTTTCCCACCGATGCCACCGAATTGTAAAAATAATTAATTCTAAACAGTTTTTCTGAACACTTTTGCCACTCTTAGTCTGCTATTGTTTGCACAAACTTGCCACTAAACAGCTTATTAAAGGTAGTCCCACCACAAAGTAACGCAATTGGTTGAGCCAGAAGTTCACATGTTACTTAAAGTGAACAAAGTTTTGAAAGCACTACAGAGCCAGTGATTATATTCTTCGGGGGAAAATCAACCTTTTTTTCACATTTTTAACATGGGAAAGTTGGTTCAAATAATAAAAATATGTATTTCTTTGCATTAATCTTAAGTGGCTCCATAATCCTAGCACTTACAGTATAATTGAACTCGCCCTCCTTATCTCAAAACCACCAGAGAGTTTGTTTTTGGAGATCAACTTAATCAAAATTAGCTGAGGATGTCAGTGAATTAAAACAGACTGAACTGTATGATGACGATGTAAACAGAGCACGACGACCCCCTGCATCTGCTGGAGTGGTTTGATGATAGTGGTGAGTGACATTTAGTTCTATGTACATCTCTGCTTAACTGTTTTAGTAGTTTTATTGCATGATAAATTTATCCTCATTGACGTGGGCTATTTTCATACAGTATGCATGCTGCAGCCTAAACAACATGATTTTGGTCTCTTACATTCGTACAAATGGCCACTTAAGGGTTGATGTATTTACTCTGTGTTCTTGATTGGACAAGTTTTGTCATATGCTCACAGACCACTTTATTAGAAACACCTGTACACCTATTAATTAATGCGATTATCGAATCAGCCAACCATGTGGAAGCAGTGTAATGCAATGCATAAAATCATGCAGATACGGGTCAGGAGCTTCAATTAATGTTCACATCAACCATCAGAATGGGGGGAAAAAAAATCATCTCAGTGATTCTGACCGTGGCATGATTTTTGGTGCCAGATGGGCTGGTTTGAGTACTTCTGTAACTGCTGATCTCCTGGGATTTTTATGCACAACAGTCTCTAGAATTTACTCAGAATGGTGCGAAAAACTAAAAAAAAAACTTCCATTGAGTTGCAGTTCTGCAGACGAAAACGCCTTGTTAATGAGAGAGGTCAGCAGAGCATGGACATATGAGTGCATTTTTATTTGATTATATCTGTTTATAGGTTGCAACTCTCTGGATCATGAGCAAAGTTAAAGGGGCATTGCTCATGAATATTAATTATTTTATGTTGACGTTGGTTAACCTGTGTAGTGCTCTAGATCACGTGACCTAAGTAATCTTCATGAGCTAGACCAGGGCCCCGGGGAGGCTAAACGTGGCCCTGGAGCTGTCGATTTAGTGTGTTAATTTTGTGCAGTTAATTACAGTATATGAAAAATAAAGCGTTAAAAAAAAAAATATGACCCCGACCCGTACATCAATTACGTAGTAAGGAATGTTCCTACCATCGGTGTAATTCAAGCTTGGTAACCTAGATTGATGTTTTTACGAACATGTGGCAGTAGGGGGCAGTCAGTGCAACACTAGCTGTACAGGCAACATGACTTGTTAAGCTACAGATGATGCGTTCTTGCGCTTCCAGACAGCTGAACGGAGCACAGAATTCAGGGATCTCGAGACGCGCTTTTTCAAACTTTGAAATTACCTTTAAATTGACACAACGTCCTAAATCACAGCACTTATGACTAAAAACCACTGAGGTGCAAAACAACCAAAATGAGACGCTCCAAAACGAGTATACAGACCAACAATTAAAAATAGTAGTAGGCCAATCAGAGAGATTTGTTCAATGATAAGGAAATAAAACTAAAAAATGTTGTAATGTAAAAATGCTTTACCTGTCTGCTGCCACAATATATGTATATGATGTAATTTAATTATATGCATTATACTACATAATATACTATATCTATAATTATTTGAAATTGTTGAATACTAAATTCTTTATTTGGGGGCCTTTCTCAGTTAATATTGATTTGCGATTAATTAATCGGAACATGTAATTAGTTTCAATCACTAATTTTAATGGATTGACAGCCCTTATATACTGTGTGTGTGTGTGTGTGTGAGACACAAAAGTCCTCTTACCTCTTACCAGAGTTTCCACATTGGAGAGAAAATACTGTTCAAAATGGCGGAGGCAATTGCGGTTTCTATAGTGAAAGACTATAGTGAACTTCCCTATTTATAGGGAAAGAATACCCCTGCTTGGACAGCTATTTTTCCACTTAGAAAATAGGATGAATTTCACCAAAATGACATTATCTTCAGAAAGCTGACTAACAGACTACAGCATCATCAACAGGTGATCGCACACGTTCCATCTCTCTCTCTCTCCCACACACACACACACACATCCTTTTTTCTCCAATAACTTGTTTGAAACAGCCCAAGCCATGATACTAGTTCTAAAGTGACATTTCTGAATTACTAACAGAGGCTTGGATGCATCATTTGGTTTGAACCAGCAACGGCAGATTCTGATCCATCACCTAAGAAAGTAGTTCCATGCACAAATGTGTTTTTTATTCTAACCTTTTCGTTTTGTTCTTCTGTTTCAAAAGTGGCTTTTTCTTTGCAATTCTTCCATAAGGCCTGCACCCCTGAGTCTTCTCTTTACTGTTGTACATGAAACTGGTGTTGAGCGGGTAGAATTCAATGAAGCTGTCAGCTGAGGACATGTGAGGCATCTATTTCTCAAACTAGAGACTCTGATGTACTTATCCTCTTGTTTAGTTGTACATCTGGCCTTCCACATCTCTTTCTGTCCTTGTTAGAGCCAGTTGTCCTTTGTCTTTGAAGACTGTAGTGTACACCTTTGTATGAAATCTTCAGTTTGTTGGCAATTTCAAGCATTGTATAGCCTTCATTCCTCAAAACAATGATTGACTGATGAGTTTCTAGAGAAAGCAGTTTCTTTTTTGCCATTTTTGACCTAATATTGACCTTAAAATATGCCAGTTTAATGCAAACAAGAAATACAAAAGACAATGTTAAGCTTCATTTAATGAACCAAATAGCTTTCAGCTGTGTTTGATATAATGGCAAGTGATTCATTTTCTAGTACCAAATTAGCAATTTAGCATGATTACTCAAGGATAAGGTGTTGGAGTGATGGCTGCTGGACATGGGGCCTGTCTAGATTTGATCAAAAATGTTTTTTTCAAATAGTGACGGTGCTGTTTTTTACATCAGTAATGTCCTGACTATACTTTGTGATCAGTTGAATGCCACTTTGGTGAATTAAAGAACCAATTTCCTTCCGAAACAGCAAAATCTGTACATTATTCCAAACTTTTGGCTGCCAGTGTATATATAAAAGAAAAAAAAAGCACCAAAAAAGAGATCATAATATCATCATCATATATCATGAAGATATACGATAGCCTTGTGTGAGGAACAGGCCACTAGTCACTGATTATGTTCCCTTTTATTATTTTGAAAAACAAATGTGTATGCACAAATTCAAACTTGATAAGATGTAAACAATGGCTCTCAAGCATTTTATAACCGAATACAGTATAACATGCCTGAATACGTGCATGAATGCGATTTGAGAGCTAAGACAGAGGGCAAGATTCTCAGTGGAAAACTTGAAATTTCAGCATATTTTTATGGTAATTTTTCTGTCCTTTTGAAGCTTGACAAAGAAAAAAAAAGTGCCATAAACAACTTCAGAATTTCTTCTTTTGCATCCCTCAGAAGAAAGTAATATGGTTTGGAATGGCACAAGGGTAAGTAAATAAAATTTTTGGTGAATTCCTCTGTATTTTCCACTCACCAAGTACAGCCAAAATGTTGTTCCTTGGCATACTGTCTTCTTATTCCATGGCCACTTTTCTTTAATTTATCTTTTTTTTTTTTTTTTTTTTTTCTTCATAAAAGTGTTCCCTGCTTGTCACTGTCTTCACTCGCCACCACAGGGGACTGTCAATGAACTCCAAAGCATGGAATGGTAAGGAGCAGATGGTGCGAGCAATCTGACAGCTGATCACAAAAACCGAAAAAATATGTGGCCGGTGTGGAGCAGACTGCAGTTTAAAAATAAAAACTGTAGAGGCTGCATGTACTGAGAAGACCACAGCCTTCACACTGTCTCATTAAGAGTTCAGACCAGCTATTTCTAAAAACACATTTCTCAAAATGTTCACACTTTTCTTCCTTATTGAATCTCCATTTCACAGCAAGACTATTTCTTTTGTGTAGTATAAATCTGTTGACAGAGGGTGGAATTTAATGAGAGAAAGTGTTTAACGCTTGAGAGCGTGCAGTACTGCAGGTGGAAGATAATTGTGAAGGAAGTTTTCATGTAAATGTGGTCATACTGAAGAGGGACAATGGTAAACATCTGGTCTAAACCTGATCTTCTTTCAGGTACACAAAATGCAGGAGTGGCAAAAACAAAGCTGGAGACGATTTCAACACAAACACCCACACACATCCACACTGCAGACAGATATTATTCTCCCACTCAGATGCATACATATATATATATTAAAGCTGTCGATTTAACCCGTTAATCCAGTGTGATTAATTATATAAAATGGAATTAATCATGCCCCCTGATTCTGTAATAAAAAAAAAAGTTCCTGCCCACAGAGAAATTCATACTTGATTCAAGCTTGATGTACCACCTTTATGTTTTTTGTGACAAGGGATGTTGAAAACCACGTTTACACGGGACACGGTCACCGCACATTCCCTATTCATTTTCAATGAGAGAGAGGTGGCAGGCGGCTAAACAGAGGTGGCAGGCGGCTAAACAGAGGCAGCAGTCGAAGCATACTGCTTTCCAAGCTCGTTCACGAGAATCATGCCGCTTTGTTGTGCATGAATGCTTGCGGCGCACACCGCACAAGATAAAAATATTTTAGTTCTCCACGGCTGCCGCTTGTCATTGACCAATCAGAGCTGAATTTATTCACAACCAATCAAATGACATTTAGCTTTTGTATAGTCAAAAACAATACTTAGAAGAATAAACTCTATGTTTCTGAATTTCCTGACCCGTATAACGATTCTTTGAGCATTTATAGAGGCATATATAGGAAAAGAGCCTCATGAGATGCGTCGGTGTACCAGGTGAAAATAGACTACAGAAACATGTATAGCTTATGTTTGGAAGATAGATGACTGTGCGATGTATACAAATGGGCCATGGACCGTCTATATTAATACAAAAAATGGCTTATTACAATATTTATATTTATAAAAGATTTTATGAAAAAAAGTGGCATTTTATTTATGTGCAATCACTTATATGAAAACTAATACAACATTTATTCATATTTACAGTCAGTAACTGAGCTGAAGCAGTAGGGGGCATTATTGCACTTCTACTGGCACGTTTCGCACTGCTTCTTGTATGAATGATAAATGCCTGTACACACGAGAGCCAGCAAGAACGCAAGCGAAGCCTGCTACCCACCTCGTCCCGTGTAAAACCGCCTTTATGTTTAATGATATGGACATACTGTAAATGGTATTTGACAACATGCTGACCTGTACAGCCACCTTTTGCATTGTCTAATCAATTCACAATAATGTAATGTCTTTGCATTTTTATACAAGTTATATTATATTAAAGATCCACTCAGTATTTTTTTCTTCATTAAAAAAGTTTTACTCCTAAAGAAATTAATAGTAATTTTGAAACACGTATATGAAATCATGTACACTCACATTGAAATGAAGACTAGTCATATCAGTAACCTTATAAAAGCTGTTTTATTTTACATGGAGAGGGTCCCCACATGGGGTGGCCATGTTAGAAACACATGACCAGCCGAATACTACTCGTTTAATCTCAGTATCCATCCTGTTATTGGACACTTTCACCAATGGATTAAATGAAACATGGCTGACTGTAAATAGTGAGTTTCTACTATCGGTAACTGAAAACTATTGTGTTAGAATGATGCAGCATCCAAGCCACTAGATGTCAGTGTAAGTCCGAGACAACAAACAAAAAATTACTGAGTGTACCTTTAAGTATAATATACATATAATTCTTTTGATTATTATATATTGAATTATCTTTATTTAAAGGCCATTTTAAGCGAATATTGATATGTCCTAATAATACTATTGTTCAAACTTAAGGTTATAGATTTAAACAAAAAACACACTGAAGTATTAAACTTCAGTGTGTAACTTGTCCCGCACAGTTTGTGCTACGGACACAAATTATAACTCAAATCACGCAGCTTGTTAAAGAGAGGTGTACTGTTATACTTTTCTAAACAATCTGACTGACTTACAATCAAACTTTTGTTTGGCAGATGATAACATCTAAATCCCATAGACAAGGCCTGCCCTGATGAATGAAAGTGTGAACTACACCAGTATGCAGAGTTTGGTCAATCATAACAGAGATCATTTACATGTAGAAGACTTACCGTAAAAGGTACTGTAGCAAAACAGCCTGTTTATTTCAAAGGGACAAAGACGGCTTTGAAAGTAATAAAACAGAACTCAGTGAAGGAGGAGGAGATAATACTTAGAGGCACTAGATACAAACACAATCACACAGACACATTCACACTGACCACAGATTAATTAAAAGGCTTGTGTCTCTGATACTATGTCATGCACTGCAAAAAACTGTACATACCAAGAGCTGACACAAACGGTAAGATAAAAAAGGCTATGTACACACTGCATCTAAATGCGGTTGTCACTTCACCTTTCAGTGCATAATCCTATTCTGAACAGACACAGTTTAGTAATTTAATGGAGTAACAACCGTGATAAACTCCCGAAAAATTCTGGTAAGGACAAATGCATTTTCATTAATTCCACAGATTGTACAGAACTGAACTGAACAGCTAGTTGTTAACGACTTGATTACTAGAAGGGATGTGCACAAGTAATCGATTAATCGAGTACTCATTTTGCACCAGCTCGACTATTAACAACACTACTCGAATATAGCAAATTAATTTTCCTTTGCAAAACTGACTGAATTATAATGCTGAATTATACTGTATTTTCCCTCTGAATTTCGTAAACAAGTCTTGCAGTTACATTTGAGGCCACTGGGGGCCGCTGTGGATATGTGTCGCCAAGGTTTTGGACGAGAAACGGCAGCATTTGCTTTCACGTAAAGCCAGGTTATGTTTAGAAGGTCACACCGTGGCAGCTTAAGTCTCACTAGAGTCTCAGTCGATGTTTCTAAAGTTAGGTTAAGATATAGTGTTAGAGTAAAGCCCAAAGTATACTCCGGTCAGACGCAAATGCTAGCCATCTGCATACAGGACGCGTGATGCAAATTTCGTTATCAGCAGGGTGCTCTAGCACTGAAAGGCCCGATTTTTCTAACTGAACGTACTATGAATGCGCAGAATTATTTGTACTAATTAGAGTGTCCAAAGGGTGGCAACACTCTCAGTTGAGACGTTGCTGTCATGAGAAGCGCTAGAAGATGATGTAATCGCTGGTTAACAATAGGAGATGAAGGTGAAAAAAAAAAAAAAAAAGTGGATGCACATATCAATAGCGTGTATGTGAGAAGGTCCGGAGACACCTGCATTTGAATTACTCGAGTTTGAATGAATATAAAGCGATCTTTATATGTCTAAACTCCTGAATAGAAATAGTCCAGTATCTCAGAGCAGATGTAACGCATGTGCCAACCGCCTGTGTATGTGCTCAGTCAAATTAAGTATACTTTGAAAGGCTGTGCACTGGACTGTACGCAGATGCCAAGAGTACCCTTTGGGCTTTAAGTTAGGGTTAGTTTTAGGGGTAGGAGTAGTGTTTCTGTGGGACTCCAAATAAACATAATAAACACAGCATGTGAACAATGCATGCGGCTCTTGCGAGACTTTCTGTAATCAAGCTAGAGTGCTTGACTACAGAACTTCTCAATAATGCCCATCCCTAATTAATAGCGTGTGTGAGATATGATAATAATAGGTGATAGTATGTCTCTGCAGAGTAATACTTCTATGGTCAAAAACAGCGAACACCAAACAGGTTAAACGGCTACTACTCATGTTTTTTGTTGACAAGTGCGAGACACTGAGGCGTCGCTATGGTTATCTCTTGACAATCATCTCAATTTCTAGAAATAAATTCTGTGTTACACACACACAGAGAAAAAACTTATTTAGGGAATCACTACCACTTTTAAATGTGGTTGTCACTCCCAATAATTTGCAGCGTGCACGTGGCAAATAAGACCTCAATTATGCACACACACACACACACACACACAGCAGTTCATGAAATTTCTCTGACTCACACAAATGCTCATGAGAAAGCCCATGCACAGATTTACTGAAATCTGGGTAGGGACTTATGCACACAGAACACTTAAAACATAAACAACTATGGGGGAAAAAAATTGTAATTGATAATGTACAAACAACCGGTCATTATTGCAAAAGAAACCTCAACACAGGGCTTTATTTTTTGATAATGACCAGATGACTGCCCATTATTCAGCTCATTACATGACTACTATGTGAAATATTCATTTAAGTTGAAATTATTTTACTATGTGAGAACAAAGAGGGTGCTACAAAAAAAAAAAAAAAAAAAAAAAATGAAACTGGCTAAACATAGTTATTACAACTTACATCATCCCAGAAAATTGGGTTCTGTTCATAGCCTCCGACAGAGAGTGCATCACCTTGGAGACGGAGGTAGACAGATGCATCGTGGTCCCTGACGTTGGGCATGTTCTAGAGAAAAAAAGACATTTTTAAACATGGTTGATTTTTTTATAACAACATCACTTCAAAGGTTCGCAAAAGAAAAGCTCATAAATGTCAATAAAAAAAAATTAAAAGGGTGGATAAAATCTTTTGTACCAACCATATAGCATTACTAAACAACACTATTAGATTTCACTGCATGCTGATATAATCACAGTGTAGAGTGATATGTCTACTGTGTATTTTAATGCTTGTTTGTGGGCTTAATATTTGTTTTTCTCTGGTCAACATGATTTCACAATCTCTCAGGAGCAAATCACTCTATCAATTTTACCACCACATTGTGTGGTTGACAAATATTTCATCATTTCAGTTTAAAAGATGACACAACATGCATCAAACTAAACACAGAGTTGCATAATACATGCTGTGGCTTTGAGCTAAGTGGTTAATCCACAGCCACTGTTATGTTTTGCCACAGCAGGAAGAACACTCTGCTTTTACAGAATGCAGTAGGACTCACCATCGGGCAAAAAGACAGATTAAACCGAGAGCAGAGACAAAAGTTAGAAGAGATGGACAGACACAACACAGTGAATCTGGCTTAAGACACAACCGACTGTTTACTGTACATTAATGGCCTGCCAAGATGCATTAGGCTGTCAGTCAACACATTATAGCTTTGTAAGATAGGGGGCCTCAGTGGTAAAAGACGCTGGCTACCACCCCTGGAGTTCGCTAGTTCGAATCCCAAGGCGTGCTGAGTGACTCCAGCCAGGTCTCCTAAGCAACCAAATTGGCCCGGTTGCTAGGGAGGGTAGAGTCACATGGGGTAACCTCCTCATGGTCGCTATAATGTGGTTCGTTCTCGGTGGGGCGCGTGGTGAGTTGAGCGGTGGATGACGTGAAGCCTCCACACACGCTATGCCTCTGTGGCAACACACTCAACAAGCCACATGATAAGATGGGCGGGTTGGTGGTCTCAGACGTGGAGGCAGCTGGGATTCGTCCACCGCCACCCAGATTGAGGCGAATCACTACGCCACCATGAGGACTTAGAGTGCATTGTGAATTTGGCATTCCAAAAAATAAATAAATAAATAAATAAATAAATAAATAAATATATATATATATATATATATATATATATATATATATATATATATAGCTTTGTAAGTTAACTTTGTAGTAGTAGTCCTCACAAGTGTTTAACATAAACAGTGACTATTCCTGTATATGTGGTTATTCATAATAAAAGCACATGCTCATTTTTTCCTGCTTTTCTCATTGCTTTCTCGTTTAAAGGAATAGTTTAAACCCAAATTTGAAAAATCTATCATCATTTACTCACCTGCATGTTGTTCCAAACCTGTATGACTTTATGTGGAACATAAAAAGAAAATTTGTAATGAATATTCCGGTCTGTCTTTTCAACACAATGGCAGATTATAGGTACTCATTTTATGAGAGAAGCGAGTTCACGGTGGCACGTATGTTCACGTGAGAATTTGCATTGTTTTAGCGCTAAAGATTGCAAGTTCTTGCGTGAACACGCATGCCACTGTAGACTAGCTTCTCTCATAGTGCTCATGGATGTGCAGCAGGCCTCAAGATATTCATTGAAAAATGACTTACATTATGGGTTTGTTTCTCAACAAAACCTATTGTATGTCTTCTGAAGACTTGGAATATGACGCACAAGCACAAATTTCTCAGCTCTTCTGGTCCACACAATGTAAGCAAAAGGGTGCCAAAATTTTTATTTGGGGGGGGGGGGGGGGGCAATATATTGCGGCCCCCTTCAGCTTATCGTGGCCCCCTTTCACATATCACTGCCCCATTTCGAGACTGACCCACCGGGAAAAGTGGTTCTCCCGATGGCCAGTCTGCCTCTGCACACACCTTTCATATCACTTCTGAAAATATGGATTAAAACACTAGAGTCGTAAATATTACTTTTATGCTGCCTTTATGTGCTTTTTGGAGCTTCAAAATGTTGGCACCCACTCACTTGCATTGTATGGACCTACAGAGCTGAAATATTCTTTTAAAAATCATAATTTGTGTTCTGCAGAACAAAGAAAGTCATACACATCTGGGATGGCATGAGGTGCGTAAACAATGTGAGCATTTTCATTTTTGGGTGAAATATTACTTTAAGAACAGAAGTTGTTAGGTTGTTTCACACAATACTAAAATGGACAGCATGCAAATTTTACTAGCTGAGCTTTAAAAACTAGAAGGTTACCTGAATTCCCTCGATTCTCTCTGTGACGACATAAGCATGGTGCATGGCTATCAAAGGAACATTCACACCTGCCATTTTACCCAGCTTAGTGGCCCAGACACCTGATAAAAGTTTTATATAAGAATTATGTTGCATCATGTGATAAACTAATTATCGATTGGCTAAACAGCAAATTATATCATGATCTTTTGCAATGTCTGATTACCTTATGTTGTAAAGTTTAAAGGTCAGTGAGGCAAGAATAATTAAATAATGGCTATTAATTGTAAGAGTGAATTATATAATTAAATAAGAGGTGATATGTGACATCAGTCAATAAACAAAGTTTGCTTTTACAAGAGTATATGGTTGAGCTATCTTGAAGATGGCATTTCACTTTCATTGACTGCCCTCTGCTGGTGGAGACATGGCAAGTTTGTGTTATTCTGACCTGCACAGTTGACCACACAAGGTGTTTGGATTATCCCATGAGGAGTTTCAACTGCTTTCACTCTCTTCACTCCCAAATCATCAGCCTTCACCTGGATACCAGTCACTGGACAGTTCTCGATCACCTATAATCAAAAAAGGTTATTCACTGATTTTACTAATGTGCTTCATACATTCAGTCACAGCTTAAACCATACCACTGACCAACTGTACAGTAATTCACTCAGAGATATAAGCCTCAAACCATCCTGTTCCATCTCATCTCGATTCTAAAAATACATATAAAAAAAAACACTGTGCCCATTTTAAAGAATGTCACAATCATTTTCCATATGATAGCAGTTGATAGTTTAAATTTGATATGAGAGTAAAAGAAATGACATTAATTTTAGTCTGTTCATCATAAAATGTGATTGTATGCCGTCAGAAGACTTGGAATATGATGTACAAGTCGCAATGACTAGTTTTAGGACACTTTTGGGTGCTTTAAGCTTTCAAGTGAATCAGTATCAACTACCATTGCATGGAATTCAGCAATCAAGACATTCTTTAAAATATCTCCTTTGTGTTCCACAGAAGAAAGTCATATGGGTTTAGAACTACATGAGGGTAAGTAAATAATGACAGAATTTCCATTTTGGGGTGAACTATGCCTTAATCATGGCTCACAGTGAATAGGTTATTTCTGCAGTGGTGTCAGTAACTAAAAACGTTTGCTTTTGCGTGATGCTGCACCTCAACCCTTGTTGCTGCAAAAGCTACTGTATGTTTAACGCTATCTGACAAATGGAGCATGGAATCAAAGCACCGAAAGGTAATTACACTCCATGTACAAGATAAAAAAGGCCTACTCATATTTTTCAGTACTTAATGGATAACTTTATTCTGATAGAGAGGCAATGAGAGTTAGTGTTAAGAGTTATAATTAATTAAAAGAATTAACAATTAAAATAAACTCCATGTTTCTAATCTTAAAAACAATTCTTTGGTCATGATGCAATTTTTTTTTGTCCAGATCTATTAAATGATTCAAAAATACTCAAAAATGCAATTCACACAAAACAGTTACTCGAATACACCTCTTCGATGACAAACATATTTTCAATTACTGATTTCTAAGTAATTTTGATATTTTTTCTGGGGCTTAAAATAAAAAAATGTCATGTGGTGTAACCGTACAGAGACAAATAAAAATGAAAAGCTGAAACTCTTGAAAAAAGAAATGTTGGCATTACTAGTGTAGAATAATCTATTATAAATACTTTTAAAAAAAAGCAGTGTAACAAATACATTTAAAATATGATTAATATTTGAAAACTTTTGTCCATCAAATCAAAGTCATAAAGTGTAACAAACATGTAGGTAGCCATTCCATTGTTTAAGTTGACAAAAAACAAAGAACCCTTTAGACCTTCAAGACTGAGTGTGAATCAAATATTTTGAAATTTTTATGAAAAGGCAAATTTTTTCAACATTTATTTATTGTGTAACCCTGAGAAAACTTCTTGATATTATTGACACAAAAATGTATGATATTTAAAAAAAATAAAAATTACCTTGAAAAAAGTTTTTTTTTTTTACTTTTTTTAAAACTAATGATTAAGTTGTTGTGACGAGGAGGAGTGCGTGGTCGGGCCGTAACGATGGACGCCCAGCGCTGAATCAGCCCAATCAGCCGGGAGAGGGATAAAGAGGAGCCGGGGACACCAATTCGAAAGAGAGAGGCACGCGCATTGCCACGCTGTGTGTGTTTTATGTTATGTTTAAGTTCCTTTGTGTCATTAAAAAGTTTATGTTGACTGCTCAACCGGTTCCCGCTTCCTCCTTGTCCATCCTATGAACACCTTACATTGGTGCCGAAACCTGGGAGGGAGGAGGGATGCGCTGTCGGAGAGCCCTCGCTGCTGATAGAGGGTTGCGACGTCGAGTAAGTACGTTCCGGTAGTACTGGAGCGGTTCGCCAGAAAGTGGAGCTCGCTGCCATCCGCCAGGGGGTGGAGGAGCCGCTGCCGGTCGCCGGGATGTGGAGCAGCCGTTGCCAGCTGCAGGGATGTGGAGGAGGCGTTTACGTCTGCCTGGAGGTGGAGGAGCCCACTGCCGTCCACCAGGAGGCGAGGTCCAGTGCCATTGCCTGGCGTTGCGGAGGACCGCTGCACAGCTGGCTGAGGACCAGTTGACGGCGTGTTCGGGGACCGGCAAGCCAAGTTTTTTTCTCTCTCTCTCTCTGTCTCTCCTGCTAGCTCTTTCCTTCTCCCCTCTCCCTCCCCTCATCCTATTTAGATTCCCAGGAGGCGGGGAAGAACGGCAGGCGGAAGGACGGCCGAAAGGGCAACACCTCCCCTCCAGGAGGGGGTAAGTCAGGCCAGAATCGGGCGTTGGGGATATGTGACGAGGAGGAGGGCATTGCCGGGCCGTAACGATGGACACCCGGAGCAGAATCAGCCGGGAGAGGGATAAAGAGGAGCCAGGGATGCCAGTTCGAAAGAGAGAGAGACGCACGTGGCCGCGCTGTCTGTGTGTTTTATGTTATGTTTAAGTTCCATTAAGTTCCAGTGTCATTAAAAAGTTTACATTGACTGCTCAGCCGGTTCCCGCCTACTCCTTGCCCATCCTATGAATACGTTACAGCTGTATACTTTAATTCTTTCCTTAATGGTTACACCGCAATACATTTTTGAAGTTATTAATTTATTCTTGTTTGTTTTTTTTTTTAGAAAATGCTATGAATGTTTTTCAAAAAAATTTTGACATCAAATTGGACACAAAGATTACATTTCTGAGAACTTGACATGTGTGTTTTAAACTAGATTTTTAAAAGATTTCTAATTTGTATCACCTAGTAGAACAACCTTATTTGTCAATGATCCTCTTCCTTTTTCCTCCAAACCTAAAAACGTCACTCAACATTTTTGTTTTTCAGCTTTGGGCACATTAGCACTGTCTACATACTGTTATTCTTTCTCCTGTGACTCATATTTACATTACAGAATAATTCAATAATCAAAAATAGTAAAGAAGCTCACGGATACGTACTGTGGCTCCCCGTGCAGTAGCTGCTCTTGAGAGGGTGGTGCAGGTGCCCGCTGGGTCCATGGTGCCATCTTTAGGAACGTAGAGTGTGCCATAAAGATCTTTCACATTCATCAGAGGATACAGCTCTTTGGTCTCAGCTGGCGACAGGACATATGACTCAATGCCGTAGGCTTTACCCAGCTGAAATGGAAAAACACTTTACATTTTATACATTACTACATAACCCTATGGAATACTTGATTCTGATTGGTCAATTGTAGCATTCCGAGGTTAAATATTTTTATATAATGGCCGTTAAACTGTAGAATTGACAGCTGTCCCAGGTAACAGATTTCCTACATAGCAGTGTTTGTTTTACATCTCTCATATCACTCTACTGTCTCTCTTGTCATGTGATCAAATATTTTTAACTCAAATCAACATTTCATATCTTATTTACAGTATGTATTTGTAGTAATCATGATGCAATAAGTATGATAATGTACGGTCATTATCGATGGAAAATAAACCCCTCCGCTTTGTGTCCAGATCCTGATCATCCTTTCTAGGTTTAGTTTGTGATAATGAACAATTGACTTGACATTATCCCTTACATATTTAACATTATAAAAAAAATGGGGCCTGGGTAGCTCAGTGGTGGCTACCATCCCTGGAGTTCGCTAGTTCGAATCCCAGGGCGTGCTGAGTGACTCCAGCCAGGTCTCCTAAGCAACCAAATTAGCCTGGTTGCTAGGGAGGGTAGAGTCACATGGGGTAACCTCCTCGTGGTGGCTATAACGTTGTTTGTTCTCGGTGGGGCGTGTGGTGAGTTGAGTGTGGTTGCCACGGTGGATGGCGTGAAGCCTCCACACGCGCTATGTCTCCGTGGCAACGCGCTCAACAAGCCACGTGATGAGATGCGCAGGTTGATGGTCTCAGACGCGGAGGCAACTGGGATTCGTCCTCCGCCACCCGGACTGAGGCGAATCACTATGCGACCACAAGGACTTAAAAAGCACATTGGGAATTGGGCATTCCAAATTGGGAGAAAAAGGGGAAAAAATCCTCACCCCCCCCCCCCCCAAAAAAATAAAAACATAAAAATCATTAACAATTATCACGAAGTTAATCTGACACATTTATATGTAAATGCCAAGCTCAGCATTCAGTAGTTTACAATGGACTTTCAAGACAAGAATTATTTGTTGATTTCTAAATAGGTCATATTATTATTATTTTAAATGCCAACATTGATTTTCTGCTCAAGACTAAAAAAAAAAAACCTTTTTAGTAAAAAAAAAAAAAAAAAAGTCTTTAATTTGTGTGGTTTAGCATATGTGACATACCGACATAAGCCTTTTATACTCGTCCAATCGCTGCTTGTTTGAAGCAATGAACAAGCCTCCATTTTGGATCCAGCCCGTCTCAAGGCCCGTCTCCTCCTCTAGTTCTGAGCTAATCACATTGCGCGTGTGAGCCAACAGCTCCACCTCAGTATCACTCGGCCTCAACTGCCACAAAAGTCCTGTGAAAGGGTAGAAGAATTAGTTGCTCATTCAAACTAACACACAAAATGCAGGCTGGGTCATGTACAAAAGTAGTACCAGCTAAGATGAGGTGCAGCTCATTTGTATTTGACAAGCTTTAAGGACTAAGCCCAAAGACTTTGATTTGGCTGTGACTCAATTCCTATACAATCTGCTCTAAAAGCCTATTCATTGAGAAAACTCTTGAACTGTGCAAATGGGATATAAATCCAGATTTGCTGCCTAGATTCAAGGTTTCCCTTGGACTTCACAGAATTTACAACAATCATCAATAATTAAACACAAAATATATTTTTTTTAAATGCAAGAAACTAAACTCAGCAAACTCTCTGATCACAAAGTGCACACTGAAAACCACTTCTATCTCTTTTATACCTGCTGTGTGCCAGGTGGTGCCAGCAGTCAGTCTGTCCCTCTCCAGCAGAACAACATTGGTCATGCCCATTTTACACAGATGGTAGAGGGTCTGGCACCCCAGGCTTCCTCCACCAATCACCACAACATCTGCAGACTTTGGTAGGGGTTTGGTGGGACCGCTGAGGCCACCCTCCTGTTTGAGGGTCTTCTCATAGGGAACGCTCTTCTCAGTGGTCTGCGTAGACTGGGAGCTATAACAGCGTGTGATGGCACGACAGAGGGGTGAGAGGGGATGCCGGCATGCCATAACCCTCCACACTGTAGCTCCTAAGAAGGCCATAGCCCCTAAACCATTATGAAACCATAAACACAAAACATTATTACATAATGATCATGGCTTGTAAAGAAGTGCCCCAGGGTTCAATGCTAGGCCCACTTTTGTTTTTTAAATAGCTTAGAAAAGAACAGCCCCAATCCCAACCACAGTTCTGGTTATTTTCCCTTAGTAACATTCTAGATGAGAACTCTTAAGAGGAACGGGACAACCAAGGAGACTTTCCCCCACTTGCATTCTCACTAAAGTAACCCCCGTAGTGACGTCATCAAGAATCAACCATTTTTCTTGTAACGCTGATTGCACACGCGATTCAATAGCAACAAAATAATCAACAACACCGTCAGAGGACGCTGGGATTAGAGCTGCACTTTTGTTAGGGCTGTTTAACACAAACTTTGGCTGCATCTGAAAATGTAGGCACTAGGCAGCTGCCTAATCAGTTAAAGGGATATTTTAATTTTTGGATGAACTTCGCTCATCATTTACTCACCATCGTGTCATCCCAGGTGTGTAATGTATGACTTTCTTTCTTCAGCAGAACACATTTGAAGAAAAAAAGAAAAATATCTCAGCTCAGTAGGTCCTTAAAAGGCAAGTGGATGGTGATTCGACTTTTGAAGCTTCAAAAATCACAGACAGTCAGCATTAAACATCATCCATATGGCTCCAGTGGTTAAATTAATATCTTCTAAAGCAATACAATTGCTTTTGGTCCAAAAAAGATCAATAATTAAGTACTTTTAATATTATTCTTTTTTTTTATTTATTTATTTATTTTTTTTATAAACCATCGCTTCCTGTCAGCAGCAGAATACGCATTCACGAGAGCGCGGAGTTCATGTGGTCTCTCGTGACTTATTTGCATTGGCACGTTACGGACGTAATCTCACTTTTTCTCTCTGTTGAGATGGTTGAGATGCATAAATGGTGCACACAAACGCACCATTGTCAGTAAACAAACAGATACAAATACAGAAATAAACCAAAACCAATGAAACTTCTGTACAGCGTTCCTCCTACTCAGTTGTAAACAGCGCTGCTCTTCTGGGTGTGTCACACGTGTGTCAGTTCTCGCATGAACATGCCAGTGCAATTAAGTCACATGTGCATACTGTTGCTGAGTCGATGGATGACGTTTATGCTAACTGTCTGCTCTTTTTGGAGCTTCAAAGTCTGATCCCCATCAACTTGCATTTTAAGGACCTACTGAGCGGAGATATTTTTCTATTTTTCTTCAAATGTGTTCTGCTGGGGGGAAAAAGAAGATCATACACACCTGGGATTTTCAATTTTGTGTGAACTAACCCTTTAATGGTTTAACCGACAGTGTTTTTGGATGAATGGAACTCTTAAGAAAACTGGTCTCTGAACAGTTTAAAAAGCATCCTGCCTCCTTATAGTCTCCAAAGGCAGCATTTTCCAGTTTTCGGACGCAGCCTGTGTCTTCAGGTTACAGTTTGGTGCGTGAGCGGACAACGTGTTGAAAATGCACAACAAACCTATTTATCAATGCAATCTTTTACAATAAAGGCTTTTATGACTCAACATTAATTACTGTACTGAAATACTCATTTACTTACAGACGTCTTTACAAACATGATAAACATATTATTTATAGCCGTAATCCCAAGAAAAATTCAATGTAGTAATCCAGTAATCACTTTATTTTCTGTACAGTCACACAGTACAGATGCAATGAAAACTTAAAGCGCATCTCCCGATGAAGTCCCACATACACACATATGTGAAACGGGTGATCTTCTTTGGATACTTTGTTGGTTTTATTTTATTTCTGTTAAGGGAATTATAAAATTAGCGCAATTCTCTGAGTAGCAGGCTAGCAGTTAGTTTGTTTACTAATGGTGGCTGTGGACTCCTCTCCTATCTCAATGCTTTGTGCGTCATAGGTTTTTGACCAATCACAGGCTGCAGCACCTCCCACAGACCCTCTACGCCCCAAAAGTATCTACCCCAGAGTGGGAGCCAAAAATGTCCTCTAAAACAGCTTAGAGGAACTATAATGCCTCAGGTGCGAAGATGACACAAAGGACTAGTCCCAGGGAAAAGTACCTAAAACTGGTTTTAGTACCTGCAGTGGGAAAGGGCCTAATGTTCCCACGTCTGCTTTACATTTTAAAAAGCATACAAGGGTAAGGGCTTTTGTGTTTTAAATACATTTTTGAGTGCAGAATAATCAAAACATACAGGCTTTTCTGACTCCACAAAATTACGAACACAAAAGATTTTTACTGAGTAGCTGACATAAACATGACAAGAACAGTAGTTCACCCAAAAATGAAAAATTCTCTCATAATTTACTCACCCTCATGTCATCCCAGATATGTATGACTTTCTTCTGCAGAACACAAAGATTTTTAGAAGAATATTTAAGCTCTGTAGGTCCATATAATGCAAGTAAATGGTGGCCAGAACTTTGAAGCACCAAAAATCACATAAAGGCATCATAAAAGCAATCCATACACTCCAGTGTTTTAACCCATGTAGTGGTGTAATCAAGCTTGAAATCTTGATTGCCAAGGAGACTGCTCATGTCAAGATTAATAGTGAAATATTTGTTATATTCTGCCTTGTTCTCTCCCAAAATCAGTTAGATCGATTCAGAAGCCATGGATTAAATCACTTGAGTCTAATGGATTACTCTGAAGCTCGAAAAAGCACATAAAAGCAGCTTTAAAGTTTTAGACAGCATTCACTTGCATTGTATGGACCAACAGAGCTGAGATATTCGTCTAAAAATCTTTGTGTTCAGCAGAAGAAAGAAAGTCATACACATCTGGGATGGCACGAGGGTGAGTAAACGTTGAGGAGTAAACGATGACAGAACTTTAATTTTTTGGTGAACTATTTCTTTAACATGTATTTTACCATTTTAATTACAATTTTAACAAGATTCTAGGTTAAAAAGAATATGAATGTATAAGGGAAAGTGTACTAAGTGAGGTGCTATAACTGGTCATGATTTTACGTTTTCTACCATTATCACCTTTTTGCATATTTGCCATTCTTTTCAATCATCCTGCTGCCTGACAAGCGAAACTGGTCATGTACATATATTCCATGAAATCTCAATTAATAAGAGGTCATAAAAAACTGCTTGAATAATAATAATCATGCAAGAATCATATATTTTTTTTTTATGGTTTTAGAAGTATAACATACGTCACACAGCTGTCACAGCTTGAAATGTCAACTTAACCCTTTATGGTCAACACCATAAAAATGTGGTTTTAATTTTTAAATACCTATTTGTTTTTTTTGTTTTTTTTGCTTTTTTTTTTTTTTTTAAGCCCCACATGGAGAATCTGTTGCAAAGTCTGACTGACTATGTATTGCTTAGTTTTTTGCTTTTTCACTTTTGCAAACCAAAAACGTATATACTCATCCAGTAGAAAACTACATGAAGAGCAGCAAACGTGGAAAAACAATCATCTACATTTCAAATACACATGCAGCTGGCAACATTTCAAACATGCATTAGATAACAGGTCTGAAACAAACGTAAATCAAACAGTCAGCGTGTTAAGCAGGTCAGTAGTACAAGTAGTAGTTGTTGTACTCTGTTAGTGCTACCCACAAACAATAAAAACACAAACACTTACTGAAAGCGTGGATGCCCTCTGTTTATGAAACGCTTATGTAAAAGTGCGACGACCCAACCGTTAGATACGATAAAAAAACAAAGTCGTACGTGGTCAAATATGGCTGTTTGTTCACTTTGCATGTGGGACGGACACAGCTGTGGTGAACTTCAGAACTGCAGATGCGTGAATGAAACTCAGAGAGCGCTGTTAAACCAAATGTCCTTCTAAGCCGTGGGTTGCTCCGTGTTTTTAACACTCATACTTTGGGGTTGTCAGGTTTGTTAACGTTGTAATTTGCATATTTACGAGGTTATTCATTTATTGGACAAGTTCAGAACGTGGGGGCGGAGGGCCGAATAACTCGCTGCTGCACAGTGCACAGAGTTGCCTGCTTGGTCTTGCCTGTCCGTGAGGTCTCAGTGTCATCTTTGCTTGTTATTTTTAACTTTCCATTAGACAACAAAACTAATCAATGCGCTGAGGCAGTTTATGATTGGTTATTTGTTGCTAAACAACTCGCCATAGCATGCTAAAAGTGGTCTCCTCGCCAACAAAGGCTGTTCAGAATAGCATACTAAAGGTCCCATACTACTATATACGGCAGAAAGAGTAAGAATAGCATGGTATGCCGAACTAGGTCAAAAGGTGAGGCTGTGTTTCAAAACCTAGTGAGCTGCCTACCTAGAGGGTACAAAAATGTTGTCTAGGTACTACAGGTAGATTAGTTCACTGGTCTGAGATCCAGAGCCAGAGACAGACCTCCTGAATAATGCATGATTGCTTAACTTCCCGATTAATAAATCCACTAGGGAAAGAAAAACTTTTCTGGACGTTGTGTGCTGCTTACTACACACTGCACCTTGAACGTCTGGTTGCCTGCTGCCAAATAGACCAGTTAACCCTATAGTGTAAACTCTCCACCCACTAAGAGCAGATCTGTACTGCTTTAGCTATCAAACTGAGGGTGGACCTAATGCTACATCTACGTTATGTTATGTTATGTTATGTTGAGAGAAGAAAGAAATATGTTTTATGCTTTAATTATTTAATTAAGGACATGTGGTGACCCAGCTGTTAGTCTTCTTTTTCCCTCAGAGTAGATCACAATTGGAGCAGAAAGGTTTAGACATCTGCTCTTATATGATAATATTCTGCACTGACAGACTTAAAGGCATAGTTCACCCAAAAATGAAAATTCTCTAATCATTTACTCACCCTCATGCCATCCCAGATGTGTATGACTTTCTTTCTTCTACAAAATGCAAATGAAGATTTGTAGAAGAATCTTTCTGCTCCATATGATGCAAGTGAATGGTGACCAAAACTTTGAAGCTCCTAAAAATACATAAAGGAAGCGTAAAAGTAATCCATACGACTCCAGAGGTTTAATCTGTCTTCAGACGTGATTTTTCAGTTTTGATTAAGAGCAGACCTAATTGTAACTCCTTTTTCACTGTAAATCTTGGCATCAGCTGTCTCCTTGGCGATCATGATTTCAAGCGCGATTACACTTCCTATAGCGCCATCTAGCTCTCTGCTCATGCGTCAAGCACTAGAAAGTGTAATCGAGCTTGAAATTATGATTGTGCCTAGAGACTGAATGGCAAGATTAATAGTGAAAAAGGAGTTACATTTTGGTTTGTTCTCACCCAAAACCGAATATATATTAAAAACTGTCAAATGTGGTATTATTCCATAACCTATGCTATGACAAAATATAAATTAATAAATGGGTATCAGCTTTTCTACTGGACTCATTGATACATTGAATTGGCAATTAACTTGTATTGTAAAAGAGCCCAACTCTCTGCAAATGACAAGCACTTACACATGCATTAAACAACATTCTAGGAATTTATTAATTTTACTTTTATAGATTTTTGTGCTGTAGAGATGTGAGCTTTGAATCAAGAAACTTTCATTAAAGACAGAATAACAGTCTCTACACAATACCAATAAACTTTTGCTGTTATTGGCTGACCCATTTTTACATAGCACAAAAATAACATCCTAGAGAACTTCAAAACGATCTGTTTCCGAGGCAGTCGCACACATGCACACAAAGTCGCTGACCTCATGAAACCTCTGAGGCAACCAATCAGAAAAGGATTTGAGAGCCAACACCCCCAGTTAGGGAAATGCAATAACACACTGGATAAAGCAAGGAAAACAGTCCATCAGCGACAACAAAATTGAAAAGCAAATCCAGCAGCACTTGTGGAGTGGAGAATAATTCAATCTTTATTTTGCCAACACATTTTGGCATCTAGGCCTTCATCAGGGCTAAAACAATACATGTGGATAAAAGTGTTTTTCAAATACAAACTAAGGCAGTGTTCAAATTAACAAACAACCAATCAATGGGCTAGAATGAATTCACATGGTATAGATTCCTTTTTTATTTCAGACACATATCAATAAAAACATATAAACAAAAACAACACGTAGACAACAACACAGAAATGTAATCATTACATTCATGATTCCAATTATATCACAGTGAAAAGAAAGCATGTGATTAACTTTCAACCAATGGTATCTTCTTGTCTTGTGAATTGTAAAAATGTTTCTCATCTAATAAAAATACATAAAAATATATTCAAACATTTTGAAAAATACATGAACAATTGTAATATGCATAAAAGAATTATAAACAAAGAGTTGATCAAATTTGGAATTTTAAATAATTGAAAGATTCATAAAAACTCTTTTAAAACCAACTCTTCATTCATCCCTTCTGGGAACAGACTCTTAGACTCTTTAAATAAAAAAAAAAAAAAAAAGCCTCTCTCTTTTTTCAGAGCTGATCAATGTTGCCTCCTCTTGCTGGATATTTTATATGTTCAATACCAAAGAACAAAAAGGAGGACATGGGATGGTTATGTTCTTTAAAGTGTCTTGCCATGGGACTGGCAAGGTCACTCCTTCAAATTGAACTCCTGTGTACAGTTATATATGGTCTTTTAGGCAACAAGACATTTTCCCAATGTAAATTTTTCACAAGGGCATTCAATTATGTGTATAACATTTTTTGTTTTACATGTGATAAAACTTTTTATATTAATATTATCTTTGTATACTGAATGATTAAAAAACGTAACATTTCTTGTATACTGGCAATTAATACAGTTGCCATTAAATTTTACTCTTCTTTTTTTCCAAGCACCTTGTTGGTTTTGTGAAGTTGCACCAGAATAACTCTACAACATCAGAGACAACACCCACAATATTTGATTGCATAATACTAGAGTTAATTTTTGTAAAATATTTAATACATTCAGATTATGGTATTTTCTAAATGGCTTTGTTTGGGGCATTGCGAATCATTTCTTGAAACACTGTGAATGCATGTGAATGCAAACAGTATGACGTCATCACAACACTATACTCTTGTGCAACAAGCCAACAGTTTGACATGAATCAGATACCATGCAGATAGAAGAGCAAAAACATAAGATTAGACATTTAAAAATGCTGTTTGCTTGCAATAATCAGCTATTGATCATTTTGTGTGTAACATGGGAATGTACTGCTGGAACTCATTTTGCTATCTTTAGTCAAAGCAGGGGTCAGTGGGGTCATGATCTGTAGACTTGTACAATAAGTTGTACTTGTACAAAAGTGGATGCCAACATGGGCGCAATCACCCATTTTCGAGGATATATGCGATACTTACATTGGCACCCCACTTTCGCCTTCTGGGGGAGGGGGGTGAGGAGGAGGTGGGGTATTCCCCCTTGAACATTTTCGACCCCCAAGTGTACCAACGGCACCCCCCTTCATGTGGCGCCCCTATGTGCTGCATACATTGCATATATGGTTTTTGCTCCTCTAGATGCCAATTTAGGAATGTTGCATGGTGGGCATGGGCCATAATTGAGTTACAGTAATGGGGTAGTTCTTAAGATATCTTAAAGGAATATTCCGGGTTCAATACAAGTTAAGCTGTATCGACAGCATTTGTGGTATAATGTTGATTATCACAAAAATTAATTTTGACTTGCCTATCCTTTTCTTTAAAAAAAAAAAAAAAGAAGCAAAAATCAAGGTTTCAGTGAGGCACTTACAATGAAAGTGAATGGGGACCATTTTTGGAAGGTTTAAAGGCTGAATTTTGAAGCTTATCATTTTATAAAAGCACTAAAATTAATTCTTCTGTAAAAACGAATGTATTATTTGAGCTGTAAAGTTGTTTAAATTATTGTTTTTACAGTCATTTTAACGTTTGTTGACTTTACATCGTCATGGCAACAAAGTTGTAAAATTGGCTATATCTTTACACAGAATAGGTTAACTAAGTGATTTTATCACACTAAAATCATGTTTACATGCATACTGTTCATGTGTTGTGGCTATACTTTTGAAAAAGTGAGTATTTTAACATTAAAAATTGTCCCCCTTTCACTTCCATTGTAACCAAGATTTTAGCTTTTTTTTAAAGAAAAGGAGGGACGAGTCAAACTTTTTTTTGTGGTAATCAACATTATGGCACAAATGCTGACGATTGAGCTTAACTTGTATTGAACCCGGAATATTCCTTTAAGATATAGGCTACTTGGGAGAGAAAATAGACAAATGTACCACTAAAGAGTAGCTCAATGTTTCTACAATTTCTATAAATATTTGAATTCCGACTGTGGCTTTTGGCTTCAGAAAGGAAGCAGTCACTCATCCATTTCTTTGTATGTTTTACAGATACGTGTTCTATCTTTCAGCTGTCATTGTGTCATACCATTCACATTTATACATGTTTTATGTTGCCTTTGCACACATTGTGGATTCTGTGTCTACAGTTTTATTTAATATTACTGTTATTGTTCTATTTTATTGTGTTCTGTATTGTTTAATGCTTAGAGAAGCTACATTTAATTCCTCATAAGTTTTATATGCTAGACTCATAGTTATCACTAGACTTGTGTCTCTCTGTCTCTCAATACATGAATACATGTTTTTACAAATTCATGATTCCAGATCACATATACAGAAATTAAAAATATGAACCTGCAATGAGAAAAATTTACTAAGGTCAAAAGTGTGACAAGTAACCCCAGTCTCCCCTACTGTATGTCTGACTCTTCAGAACTCACAGTTTTTCAAAATTCAGCAGTGTATTAAAACAATAAGAGATTTTAGCAAGGGTATGGGGCAGTGACCGGTATGTATATTACATACATTTTCCTCACTCTAGGCAACATAGTAACTTGGTGCATTAATACTAAAATTGGTCACACCTAAGTTTTCATGCCTGCGTTCTTATGTCATTAGAAATCAACAAATTTCTTAATATGTAGGGCAAGGTGCATTTTTCAACTGGCATGGCAGGCAGCGCTCTACCTTCTCTGCATCTCTTGAGCTGTAGAGGGAGCTAAGAAGAACCCAAGACTTTTTTTTTTTTTTTTTTATTTTTTTAAGAACTTTATTGAACAATAAAGAAATTATTTACAAACATAAATGGCCTGGTACAATCTTGAATATTTCTTATCCAGACAACAGCACCATAAAGCAATCGTGAGTAAAACAAAGGATGGGGGACAAAAGTACATAAAAAAAAAAAGAAAAGAGAAAATCTAGGAGTTCTCTGCAAGTTTAATTTCCTCTATTAAGTTACATAGTTTCAAGGCTTTCTTCTTCTCCATTAATTTCAGTGATAAGAAATAACGACACTTGTGAAATATGTAGAAATTTGGTTTAGTTTTCAGGAATCTATTCTTATATAAATATAATTTTCCAAGAATAATAATTAATAGTTAATTGCTAAGTCATGTGTTCCTTCTTTCATAAATATACCAAAGATCACATTTCCTTTTGTTAATTCAGAGAAATTGTCAAATTTAGGAAATAACCGATAATGTAAATCTTCCCAAAAGGCACTAGCAAATTTACATTCATAAAATAAATGTTTGTTGTTTCAATCTGTTCATCACAAAATGAGCAATTGTTATGATCTAGACCAAATCGACTTCTTAAAAATTCTCCGGAAGGATATACTCCATTAAGAATTTTAAAGTGGGCTTCCTTCGCGTTTGGTGCGATAGGAAAATTAAAATATTTTGTTCTTAATTTCTTAGCTTCATCATTGGAAAAATTTGGAAAAATTTAGTTTTTGTTTGAAGAAAATGGGTATAATTCCTTGACAAATGCTTTCTGGGTTGTGGTGTTGGGCAATTTTAGGTTAGTGAGTGCAAGTCCTTTCACAAAAAGCTTAGGAAGATTAGGGATTACATTACTTTGATATAAATTGAAAGACATCTGTGGGATTGCTTTGATAACATTATCATACTGTTTTCGGTCATTTAACTTAAATTTTGAACAAAAAATGTCATAAGGCATAATGGTTCCGGTATTTTCCAATAGGTGCATCACAGACCATATTCCTTTCTCCAACCAATTTTTGTAGAATAAAGATTTATTCCTAAATAACACATCTGCAATTCCACAATGGGATGTTATGGGGGCTAAAATTATACTTGTTGATCATCTTTCAATATAGTAATACCTGTTGATGAAACACAGATAACTTAACAGGGAGGTTTTTTAGGTCATTATCACATCAAAGAAGGAGGTTGATGCCTCCTAGTTTCATAAAAATTTTGCTTGGGATATGGAACCAAAAACTGTTTTCATTTTTCAAAAAGACTCCTCTGCGGAGAAGCACATCTAGGGGCCAAACAACTTCCTGCTGCCAGCCTCCTCGATTATCAACATCTGAAACTGGCCATCGTGCAACGGGTTGGCCGTAGTCCTGAAAAAACCGGCAGCGATTCAGGTCCCTGAAGTTCGGGAAACACGGCCGCCCATTCGCTTTTGGGGCTGCAGGGAAGCCGGGCACTTCCAGGATCGGTGCTTGGCGATGGAGGTGGCGACACTGGTCCAGATCCCTGATGCTCCATGGGTCGCCCCCGTTTGGGCAGGGACGTATCGTATACCGTTGAGTTTAAAAAGGGGATACATACCAAGCTTTGGTGGATTCAGGCTGTTTTCAAACCTCTATTCACCAATGCTTGGTGCAAGACGGGGCATTGAGCATGGATAAATGGGTGAGGCTGCGGTGTGTGCATGGGGATATTCACATGTATCCGGTGGTTACTACTGAGATACTATTCAGGGGAAAAAGGCATAGAGTAGAGGCCGCGGTTAATTCCCGCCTCATCCATCCAATGATTTTGGGAACAAATTGGCCTGATTTTAAGAATTTATTAAGGGAAATATGTGTGGATGAGTCCTGTAAAATGTTGTCTCATGTGTGACGTGCAATGCTATGGCTGGAGAGGCAGTGCCAGGGCCGTCTACATCTGCTCCGTGTTTAGATGACGCAAGAGAGGGAATTCCCAACCTCAGGGGCTTCCCTGAAGGGGATTTCCCTCTAGAGCAGTCACATGACGAGTCCCTCAAAAACGCATTTGACCAAGTGAGAGTCATCGACGGTCATCAGCTCCAGCCTGGCGTCGCACTCACGTACCCATATTTTTTGATTATTAAAGATCGGTTGTATCGAGTGACGCAGGACACACGTTGGGAAACCCTCTTCCAGGCTTTTTCCACACCGTTTGGCTTACACCAATTTGTGACCCTTCCGTTCGGTTTGTTCAGGGCCCCGGCCACGTTTCAGCATCTCATGGACAAAGTTCTCAGACCACATACAGCATATGCCACATCTGAGAGCTTTCCTGAGGTTGCTGCGATGGGCGGGGCTCAGAGCCAACCCAAAGAATTGTGCAATTGGGCGGGTGGAAGTTCAGTATCTGGGGTTCCACTTGCGCTGTCGCTGAGCGAGACTAAGTACAGCAACATGGAGGAGTGTCTAGTGATCAAGTGAGCCATTCTCACTCTCCGCTACTACCTACTGGGGTGGGCCTTCACATGTATGATTTCATATGGACATGCATCAGTCACTATATCAGTGTGTTACTGAACATTATTAAACTGCAAAAAAGTCATCAAGACAAAGAAAGCACGAACAAAGCCGGTGCGCTGTTTCTTCCAGATGCAGTTGAGATTTAATCTAAGCACAAACGCAACATTTCGAACAAAATTATTGGTTGTTTTAGTGGAGTACATGTGTTAGTTCAGCTTCAGATGTGTGTGCTTGTCATCTTGTTACCCTGCATGTTCAAATCAGACAGACACATTAAGGAAGAGCTGTGAAGATCTTATACTTGGGTATGCAATCACTTTTTCAAGTTTTCCAATCGGACGGTTATTTCCTTTTAAATACGCATGCAAGTTTAAACATTTGTACGGTGGGTGATTGACTAGTGAGAGGTGGTGCTTTTCTGCTGTCCGGGACACATCAGGATGGCGTTTTAAACCTGAAATGCGGGAGTCGGTGGCTCCATGCGAGGGTCGGACGTGTCAACAGCGAGCTCTGCGCACTTGCTAGTTTTTAATAATTTTTGTGTCATAAATCAGTGAGATTCGATACACCCTGTTCCATAACTGTTCTCTGAAGTCAATATGACAAAGAATTCAAAATCCTTGGGTTCTGGAGACATTAAAAGACACTTACGTGCTCACGCGAATACCCCTGACAGGGCAGCAGACCAGGGATTTGGTTCGGATGGTGCAGCGGAGAGATTCAGCATCAACTGTTGAGTATGTCAGCAATGCTGGTGAAGGTCGTTGCAGAGTTGGAGGATCTTGCTGTAATACAACAATCGATCACAGCCATGGAGATGAAATTCTCTGAGTTGGTTACAAGAATGGGGGACGTCGAGAAATGGATAGATTATTTGGAGTCATCGGAGAGGGAATTAGCTGCTAACCTGCTAGTGACCCAGGCAGATTTGCAGCACGTCTGGGAAAAGTTGGAAGACCTTGAGAATCATAATCGGCGAAACAACGTCCAAATTGTTGGAATTCCTGAGAATGAAGAAGGCCGAGATATGGTGAAATTCCTAGACGAGCTCTTCCTTAGTCTGCTCGACATAACAGGCCATAAGCTGGAAATCAAGCAAGCTCACAGGGTCCCGGCTCAGAGATCCGCTGAGGGAGACAGGCCCAGATCAATTCTGGCCAAATTTTTTAGATCATCCAATAAAGGTCTCGTGTTACACGAGGCGAGGAGCAAAGTAAGGCTTTCTTGGAAGAACCACAGCATTTTCTTGTTCCCAGTCTTTGCGAATTCGACAAGAGAAATGTTATCGATTCAAGGAATGCAAGAAACTCTAACATCGATGGAATATTGCTTTTGCACTGATGTTTCCGGTCAAACTGAGAAAAGATACTAAGGATGGCTGCAAAGTATTTACATGTCCCTAGCAAGCATTGGCCTTCATAAAGTCATTGGAATGACTAAGCCATGGTGTGATTCTCACATTGCTCCCGAGTGAACTTGACTCACTGAACATTCACTTCACTGTCCAAGGAAACTGGGCGCCTTTTTTGTTTCTTTTTGTGATGTTCCACCTAGCAGCTGGAGTTTGTTTTGTGGAATAATACTCCTTCAAGAAACTTTTGCATCGACAGAGGGTCGTTTTTACACTGAAGTTCCCGGCCAGCTTGAAAATAGATGCTAAGGATGGCCGCAAAGTATTTACTTGTCCGCAACAAGCATTGTCCTTTATAAAGTCAAGGGAATGAGTAAGTCATTGTGTGGCACTCGCTTTGCAGCCAAGTGGACATGACTCACTGAACATTCACTTGACTGTCCGAGGAAACTGGGCGCCTTCTTTGTTTCTTTTTGTGCTGATTCCGCCTAGTGGCTGGAGTTTGTTTTGTGGAATAACATTCCTTCAGGACAGTTGTGGATGAATCTGCTCGTTCTATGTGCTTATGCCTCCTATTGGATGGAGTTTGTTTCATGGAATACTTTTTTGCAGGAAGGATAAGGTCATCTGCTGCACTTCATTTGACTGCCCGAGGAAATGGAAAGTTTTTTTTTAGTGTGTGTGTGTGTGTTTTGGTTCCGCTAGAGGCTGGAGCTGGTTTTGTGGAGGAACACACCTTCGGGACAGTATGTGGATGAATCTACACATTCTTTGTGTTTATTCTGCCTATTGGCTGGAGTTTGTTTTATAGATTTTCTTCTGTTATGTAATTCTGTCCCACAAAATATGTATAGAAGCACCAGACTTGAGCAATCAGACGGCAAAGTTGTCGCGGGTGCTCTCGTAAGCATACATGAACATTAGAGGGATGGACACCGGTTGGCACTGTCGTGCGTGGGGTTAATGCGCACGTTTTTCTTTTTTCTGTTTGTTTGGTTCGGGGGAAGTTCGGGGTTTGATTGTTGCACTAACGTTGGAATGTGGTATTTATAATCTTGTTTTTGACACACAATCTATTCTAATATGTCAAAATGTCAAATGTTAATATGAGTGGATTGCCTCTCCAGATGGATGTGAATGGGTTGGGGCACCCCATAAAAAGGTTATTTCTTTTCTTAAACGTAAGAAATATGATATTGTGTTTCTTCAAGAAACACATCTTTCCCCGCAGGAAGCTGAAAAATTTGGGAAGATATGGAGTGGACATGTTTTCTTTAGTGCTGGCTCAAGTAAGAGCAGGGGAGTCATTATATTGATAAGTAAGCATCTACAATTCAAATGTCTCAAACAGATTAAAGATAAATTAGGAAGTCAATATTGTTTTAGCAGAAATTCAGGGGAAAAGGTTGATTTTGGCTAGTATTTACGCACCTAATGTTGATGATCAAGGCTTTTTTATAGATCTTGAAGGGATGTTGCAATCCCCTCATGATATAATATTAGGAGGGGACTTTAATCTTTTGATGGACTCAGTCCTTGATCACAGTGAAGCAAAAGTGTGTAAGCCCCCTAGAGCAACAGTGACGCTTCACAGGATGTGTAAAAATCTTGGTCTTACAGATATTTGGCGACTTTTGAACCCATCTGGTAGGGACTATACATTTTTTTATCAGTCCATAAGATTTGTTCTAGAATAGATTTTTTTTTTTATATCTCTTGTTGATCGCTCAATTGGAAATATCTTAGACTCAGATCATGCCCTGGTGAGTTTAGAGGTGTTGCCACATACGTAGAAAAAGAAATAATATAGTTGGTGCTTTAACGTATCCCTTTTGCAAAATCCTGAATTTCAACAAATGTTAAAGGCCTAAATCAATGTTTATATGGAAACCAGCTGGTCCTCAGTATCCTCTATGGGCGTGGCTGGGAGGCACTTAAGGCTGTTCTTAGGGGTCAGGTCATACAGTATGCTTCATTCATCAAAGAATCCAAAGCACGAGAACTCGTGGAGTTGGAAGGGAATATTAAAAGTGCTGAGGCAGAGCTGAAGTGCTGAATGTCATCTGATGGCCTCAGAGAATTGATCCAATACAGATATAACACTATTTTGTCACGGAAGGTGGAGTTTTGGCTATTCAGGGCAAGACAGTCATACTTTGAGTCAGGGGACAAAGTGAAAACTTCAGGCTAGATATATAAAGCAGAGAGAGTACTTTTCTACAATTCCCTCAGTGAAATCTGCTGGTGGTGAAATTTTTACCTCGGCCATTTATATTAATAATGCTTTTAAGGCATTCTATTTTGATCTCTATAGTTCCATGTCTTCGTCTACTGATGAAGATATTAGAAACTTTGTGGAACCATTAGAACTTCCTAACCTGACAACTGAGCAAAAAAATTCTCTTGATTCTGAGATAACATTGGAGGAGCTTGGCAAGGTAATTAAGGCCTTGCCTACAGGCAAGGCTCCGGGGCCAGATGGCTTTGCCGCTGAATTTTTTAGATCTTATGCTACAGAACTGGCTCCACTTTTGCTAGAATTTATACGGAATCAGTTAAGATTTTGGAAAAATACGGGTTCGAGAATACTTTTATTGAATGGATTAAGTTACTTTATAGACACCTGGTAGCGGCAGTACAAACAAATGGATTAATTTCAGATTATTTTACTCTGGATTGGGGCATCCGGTAGGGTTGCCCTCCTTCCCCATTATTGTTTTTTTCTTGCCCTGGAAACATTAGCAGTCACGATAAGAAAGGAAGATGATTTTCCAGGGGTTGTGGCGGGAGGTATGGCACATAAACGTTTGCTTTACACAGATTATATTTTATTATTCGTCTCCAACCCTACAAGATCTATGCCTTGCCTCCACAGAATTATTAATTCCTTTTCTATGTTCTTGGGTTACAGAGTTAATTGGTCTAAATCCGAAGCTTTGGCTCTGACAGTGTACTCCCCGGTAACGGCTTTTCAGCCGGGTGCCTTTCAGTGGCCCAAAAAGGGCATTAAGTATTTGGGTATTTTATTCCCAGCAAATTTGTGTGATTTAATCAGAATTAATTTGGACCCTTTAATAAAAAGTTTTTCGAGTGATGTGGACTGGTGGGCTTCACTACATTTATCTATGACTGGGAAGGTTAATGTTATAAAAATGAATTGTATTCCAAAATTCATCTACTTACTACAGTCCCTCTCCATTGAAGTTCACCTCTTTTATTTTAAACAATTTGATAGTATAGCTAAATCCTTTATTTGGAATGGTAAACGTCCTCGGATGCATTTTAACAAGTTACACAGGCCAATTGACAAAGGTGGGTTAGGTCTCCCCAAGATTTTGTTTTACTATTATGCTTTTGGTCTCAGACATTTGCCACATTGGTCGCTTCCGCCTGACAGAGCTCCTCCCTGGCTCTTTATTGAACAGCAGGTCCTTGCCCTATCTTGCCATTGTAAAGTCTTTCTACCAAGCTGCCCGGAGAAGTAAAGACACATCCCGTTATCTCGCACATGCATTTAGTGTGAGCACAAGTTTCCCACATGTTCAATTCGGACATTTACCTGAACACTGCCGCAAGTATTTGATTAAACTAGGGATGCAAGTGTGCGCCTCATTCCGTTTAAGATTCTGCATCATTTTATTGGACTCCCTCTAGATTGTATAGGCTTGGCATTAAAGACACACCTACTTGCTGGCGATGCCAGTTGGAGGATGCGGACATAGCCCACGTTTTTGGTTCTGTACTAAGATTCAAGAGTTTTTGTCGAGGGTTCAGAGTTATGTCTGTGAGGTCTTGAGCACTCAGATTTTATTCTGCCCCAGACTTTGTATTTTGGTGATGGGGCGGGTATTAACGTAGTGAATAAACACATAAAAAACTGTGTCCTTACCAGTGTGATGATTGGCAGGAAGGCAATTCTTGGGGGATGGAAGTCGGCTGGTGCACCCTCATTTCATGAGTGGTGCACCGAGTTGGGCTGAGTGGTGGCCTTTGAAAAGATGTCGCATAGACGGCTGGGCAGTTTGAGGGCTTATGACAAGAAGTTGGGCACGTATTTGGCCTTCCTAGAGGGTTGCCAGGGAGGAGCAGTGGAGAGGGAAAGTTTGGATTGAATATATATAATTGATTAATATGCGGAACCTTTTTATTTTTTGTTGGTTAATTTTTTGTGTCTTTTTATGTCATCAAGTATTTTCTTTGGACTGTCTGTTTATATTTGTGTCTGAGTTATTCGGTGTCTGACCACTGGGATGTGTGTTGGGTAGCGGGAGGGAGGGAGGCATATATTGATGAAAGTTGATTCTGTGTTTTCATGTGCTGTCTGTGTTGATTTGAGTTTGGAATCAATAAAACACATGCGTCTATGTGTTTTTATTTTAAGTTGAGTTTATGTCATTAAAGTTTACGTTGACTGTTCTGCCGGTTCCCGCCGCCTCCTTGCCAATCCCTTACCCATTACATTGGCGCCAAAACCCAGGAAGGAGGAGGGATGCACTGTCGTGGAGTCCTCACTGCTGCCGTCCGCCAGGGGAGAAGCCACAACCATCCGCCGGGGGAAGGAGAGTCGCTGCCGGCAACTGAAATTCAGAGGAACCGCTGCCGTCCACCGGGGGGGGAGCAGCTGTCATCCACCAGAGGACAGAAGGAGTAGCTGAGAACCAGGCGATGGCATGTCTGGGGACCGGCAAGCAAGTTTTTCTCTCTCCTTTCTCTCTCTCTCTGTATCTCTCCCACTCATAATTTCCCTCTTCCCTCTCCTTCCCCTCATCTCTCCCCAGGTTCCCAGGAGGCGGGATGGACCATCGGCTTGCGGAATAGCCGGAAGGGCAGCATCTCCCCTCCAGAGATGGGGGGGTGAGTAGGCCAGTCCGGATGGCGCCCTGGTCTGAATCGGACAGGGGAGGAGTGTGACAAGGAGGAGGGTGTGGCTGGGCACAGCTGGTGCTGATTCATCTAATCAGTGGGAGAGAGAGAGAGATAAAGGGGAGCCGGATACGCCAGTCTGAGAGAAAGAGACACACACATGGCCGCTGTGTGTGTACATTTATGTGATTTATGTTGTTTTAAGTTGAGTTTATGTTATTAAAGTTTACATTGATTGTTCTGCCGGTTCCTGCCTCCTCCTTTCCCATCCCTTACCTGTTACACATAGATTGTGAAAAGAGACGAGCATCGGACCTGTTTTGCTGCATGCGGTGGTGAATTACATCAGAATTCGACAGTCGGAGATCCTGAAAAGAGACAAGAACATCAGATCTGTTGTGCTTAACACTAAGGTAAACAACATCAGACTGAAAAAAAGAAGAGCGCATCGGAGCTAATGAACTATTTCAGACTTCAGCAGTCGGAGATCCTGAATAGAGATGCAGTGTTAAACTTTTACTATTGTTTTTTTTCTCACACCCTGTCTACACTGGACATGAGCAACACGTCACATTGAAAGCAGATTGTTCCCATTTTAATCAATGATACTGTCTACTCTAGATGCGACTGTCACGGCAAGCTGCGCTGCGCCACGTTTTGTCATTCTGCGTCTTGCTGTTCTGCGTTAAGCTGCGTCGCACCAACAGTTTACGGGAACAACGTTCAATTTCTGATGCGCCTGGCTCTGCAGCTCACAGCTGATTATCTGTGCACGTCATATTTTAAGAACATTCACTTCTACGTGTCCAGTGTAGACAGCCTCAAGTCGTTGTGGTGTGACACACCCGATGTAGACAGGGTGATAGGTTTAATTTTTGAAGAAAATTTATTTTAAATGTTATTTAAAAAATGCAATATTACTGAAAAGAGCATCGGACCTGAAGTGGTGTACACAGAAGTGAACAACATCAGACTTTAACAGTTGGAGATCCTGAAAAAAGAAGAGAGCATCAGAGCTGATGAACTATTTCAGACTTCGTGGGTGAATTAGACTTCAACTGTCAGAGATCCTGAAATGAGACAAGAACATTGAACCTGTTGTGCTGTACAGGAAGGTGAATGACATCAGACTTCGACCGCTGGAGATCTGGAAAAAAAAAAGATGAGAGCATATGAGCTGATGAACTATTTCAGACTTCAGCAGTCTGAGATCCTGAATAGAGACGCAGTGTTAAACTTTGTTGTGCTGACAGTTTGCGGGGACAACGTTCAGTTTCTGATGCGCCTGGTGCTGCAGCTCACAAATTCTCTGTGCACATCATATTTTTAAAACGTTAATTTCTATGTGTCCAATGTAGACAGCCTCAAGTCATTGTGGTGGGACTTAACCGATGTAGACCGGGCGATAGGTTTAACTTTTGAAGAAAATGTATTTTGAATTTTGTCAGTTTGTTTCATAGCATATTAATTTTTTTTTCAGTGTTACTGAAAAGAGACAGGAGCATCGGACCTGTTGTGTTGTATATGGAAGTGAACAACATCAGACTTTAACAGTTTGAGATCCTGAAAAAAGATGAGAGCTATGGAGCTAATGAACTATTTCAGACTTTAACAGTCGAATATCCTGAATAGAGATGCAGTGTTAAATTTTTCCATTGTTTTACCCATTGTTAAAAGTATATGTAACAAAATTTAGAGATTGCAAAAATTGCTGAGAGAATCTGAAGTGTTGTGCTGTATGCAGGGGGTTAACTACATCAGACATTGACAGTCTGAGATCCTGAAAAGATATGAGAGCATAAGACCTGTTGTGCTGCATTGAAATACATCACACTTCGACAGTCGGAGATCCTGAAAAGAGAAGAGTTCATCGGAGGTGTTGTGATGCATACAGAGGTGAACGACATCAGACTTCGACAGTTGTAGATCTGACATCAGACTTTCACAGTCGGAGATCCTGAAAAGAGACGCAGTGTTACATTTTTACCAATGTGTTGTTTTTCCCACACCCTATCTACACTGGACATGACCACACCTCATGTCCAAAGCAGATTGTTGCCTTTTTAATCAGTGATGCTGTCTACACTAGATGCAACTTTCACGTCAAGCTGCATTGCGCCACGTTGAGCTCTGTGTTGTGGCGTTCTGCATCATGCCATTCTGTATCAAGTTGCATTACGGCGACAGTTTATTGGCACCCCGGTCTATTTCTGATGCGCTTGGTGCTGCAGTTCACAGCTGATTTTCTGTGAACATCAGATTTTTAGGACGTTCACTTCTACATGTCCAACGTAATCAGCCTCAAGTCATTGTGGTGTAACACACCCGATGTAGACAGGGTGATAAGTTTAATATTTTTGACGAAAATGTCTCGTAAATTTTATCAATGTTTTTCATGTTGTATTCATAATTTGGACATTAAGTGCAAATAGCCCATCTTGTTGGCAAAGGCTATTTACAATAACTCCACCCACCTTTGCTGAGACCAAGCTGAAGACAGCCATGACAAATTTCTTGGGGATAAACTGCTGGTCAAATGAAGGCGGGCATATTTGAATTTTTCGCAATGGGGCAGAGACGTTGAACGGGTTAACGTGTTAGACGTTTGTGGGTTAAGAAAACGAAGAATAGAGTGATTGTTTGCACTCCAATGGTCTTGTAGAAACATATAGTTTTTCTCTTTCCTCTCTCTCTCTCTCTCTCTCTCTCTCTCTCTCTCCCTCCCCTTCTCCCTCTCTCCCTCCGCGTCTCCGCGCAGCAGTGCAGCACACAGTGACACATCAGACACACAGACAGGCAGACAGCCGCCCCTCCCAGCTCCTTTCCCAGTTGTGTTTTTCTTGACTTGTGTGGAGGTGAGTGGTGATGAACAAAAGACTAAGCTACCAGTGCCTTAACTTTACAGCTAATTAGCCAAAAGCCAAATATAGTTAACTTGTGTCTTGCTAACATGCATGACTCATGAGTTACTAGCTAATGTAATAAGTTAGCTAAAGTTTAGCTAAGGCAATATATCATGGCCATACAGGCTAATGTACTGTACTTAATGGAGACACTACAGGTGAATACAGTAAAAGCTGTGTCTAATAACGTCATCACAATCGCCACATTGATATGCAAATTAGGCGTTAACTAATTAAAATGCTCTAATTTGCATACATTTGACAAGGCACTGCAGGTGAATAGTATAAAAAAAATAACTAAAGTATATCATTAGGGAATGGAAGGAATGGAAGTTACAGATTTTATTTGTTCAAGACCTTTTTTTTGTAATAATTTCAGTTAAGTTGCTGTATTTTTGTATTTTGTCAATCATTTTTTGCAGTGTTTTTTCATTATTTTTGCAGTGTTTTTTCATTATTTTTACAGTGTTTTTTCCTGTAAAATTAACAAAATAGCAGCAACAGCCTTTTTCAGTTTAGTGTGAAGATTTTTGTTGATTTTGAAGTGTTATGTATTCCAATAACACCAAAAGAATTAAAATTATTTATTGCCTTGTGCAAAATTAACAAATTATTAGTGAAACGATGTCCCTCTCCTTGGTGCAGTCATTTATTCTAAATATATACTTGAAACTAGTAGCAAAGAAAACATGCACATTGTGGCATAGTTTCCTTTGCTGTTGCCTGCTCTTGTGATAAACCTAGTGAATACTAAAGAAGACCATGATATCAGTGTGATCTGATTATTTTGTAGAAATCTGTTGAGTATGAAACAATTGCGTGAGTGTGAGGGAATTAAAATAAATAGGTAAGGAAGTCAGAGTTGTGTTAATATATTTAACATTTTGTAAAAAAAAAAAAAGTTTTTTAAATAAATAATTATGAGAAGTGCCCTTTTTTTCAATTTGAGCCCCTGCCCCCAAAATGTCTGTGCACGTCCCTGGTGTGGATGCATAGTAATGCTGCCGATCCGGGTTCGAATCCTGCCTTGTCATACTCTTTCCCATGTCTTCACTCTTAATATTTCCTATATTACTACTTATGATAATAAATAAAAGTGATTCCTTGCAGTGATTTGGTCACAGCGAAGGTCGGGGAGTTAAGAGAAGGATTTGATATGGATAAAATTAACCATGGTTTTACAGTAGTAATATGTAGTAACCATGATTTTGGTGGAAACTAGATTTGATGCAATGAACCATGGTGTTACAACAGTAATATGTTGTTAATATAGTAACCATGTTTCATTTTGTGGTTATTATGATTTTACTACAAAATACTATGGTGATCCTATAGTTACTTTAGTAAAACTATGGTTAATTTTCGAAAGGTATGGTGAGGTTTAGGGGTAGGGGTTGGTATAGGGTGTCTGAGGGACTCTAAATAAACAAACAAAAAAAAAATGCTGAAGTGATGCCACCATACTGTATGTTCGCATTTAAACAGGGGTGTAATAGTATTTGCCACTATTTTGCATCTATGGCTATTTGCACTTAGTGCATTCAGAAAACAAAAAGCGCTTGCTTCTACGCGTTCCATGTAAACAGCCTTAAATCATTGTAATGCAACGCAACAAAGCATCTGGTGTAGAAAGGGTGAAAGGTTTCAGTTTATTCAATTGTTTTGCTGCATGTGGGGGGAAAGACCTTGGACTTGGAATGTCTGAGATTGTGAAAAGTAAATGATAGTGTTAATTTTTACACAGGGTCGGCACTATGGTCGGCACAATGCTATATCTATCACATTTTAATCTGCTTAACAAACACAATATGTGAATCGATGAATGTATACAATGAATAAATCAGTAAATGAACTAAAATCAGACTTGAAAACATAAAAATTAACGAAATAAAAATATTTGCTTTGAGCTGTGGCCGATCCTTGCATAGGCGATACAGGCAGTTGAATAGGGTGGCAGCGTTCTCTGGGGCGGCACGGGGTGGGGCGGTCCCTCTGTAGACATGAGCATATTTGGGGCAGTTGAGTTCACCATTAGACTCGCCCCTCTCATTTAATGATGTTCTCTTGATAACCTTTATCAAGCAGCTTGATGTGCTTTATTTCATCCCTTGCTCTCAATTTGGCTGCTTTCTGTTCATGACAGAAAGAAGACAAGCGGCCCACCCACAGAAAAATTGTCTTCACCGGCTGAAAGCCAAACATGGTAAAAGGGATGATAAAGGACCCACAGCAGCGCCATCTTTAATTTTGACGGGACTGACAACGACGGTGTATTTTGGCTTCGCTATACACAATGCATAATTGAACTTAATTTAAACCGACTGAATACTGTTCACAACATACTAGACTGTCATTTAATGGTTAAACTTCTGACGATGACTAAATCACGTGACACAACAGCATGGCGCCGATTTCCGTGAAGCGCTTCTACGGGTGCAGAGCCAACAAAAGTGCCTCTGGTAAGAAACCTCTAAGTTTTTTCATTGCAACCTGTTTGGGTGTAAAGAGTAGCATCTTTAGTTTCATTTAAAATGTGTTTGATGTATATATGTTAGTTATTTTGAATAACTTTTAACATTAACAAATCTGTGGGTCATTCAGCTTTATTTCAATATAAATTTTATTATATTTTATTTTGTTATCACTGTACAATAAGGTTCTATTCATTAACATCAGTAAATGCATTTCTATATTTACTGTGCATTTTCACATTGAGAATCATCCAAAAGCCTAAAAATGTTGCTTTCAGTGGCTTTATTTGGAGTTAGGATGAAAATAAGGTGCTTTCTGTGCACTCCTAAAATCCAAAAGTTCAGTTTCAGGCTGCAGATGATGATTGGACCACTCAACATGTTTGGCAGACATGGGACAATGGAAATCAATACTTAGATTCAGAATACATAATGTTACATTTTATTTTAATATGGTTAGCATTGATTGGATGATGCTGGTCATTACTTTGAATAATAATTATTTATTCAGCTTTACAGAAAATCAGCTGTAATGTCTGTAACATCTCAAAAACATGAATAACCAACACTCCTGGACACATTATAAACAATTTGATGAAAAACAAATCTGACTTTTATAGCTTGGTATTATTTAAAATTTCACAAATTAGTCCCACTGTCCACATATGTGGACATCAATTTTTAGGAAACGTTACGAAACATTAAAAAAAAAAAAGTGTTTCCAAGCAATTTCATGTAGACAAAATATATCCAGAAAACATGAGTTGTTTAAAATTACATGTGATGTATGAGCTTGAACAGCTCTATGCTATACATTGCATGCCATTGAAGAGACTGTTCTATCCCTCACAGCCTCGTTTTCATTCACGTCAAGTTTACATTCCGTAATGTAGCTACAGATCAAGTCGATCAAATCAGAAAGTTAAATGTGCCCTGTGCCTACAAAACATCCACTATGCTATATATTTTCAATTTTACTTAGTTTGTTGGACTATGCTTCTTCAGGATTTGAACTTGAGACTCTTCTCACTCATTAGTGACATACATATCAGAGTGCCAACAAGCAGTGATGTGATAATAACCATACTTTTTTTAAGCAAATATTTACACACACGTCGCAATGACTTGTAATGAAGCGTAATGATACTTTACTAAAAAAATTTAAAAGACAAAACTCACTTGTCTTTACAAATAACTGCAGTTAAATAATAATAATAATAATAATAATAATAATAATAATAATTTTAGTTTCCCATTTTCTTCAAAATCTTTCAGGTTTTCTCATAGTGGATCTCCATTCCAATCTACTTTGCAGACTAATGACAGTCAAAATCTTACCATCAGTTATCAACCGAAAGATATTTAAATTAGGGGTTCTACAGTTGTGGCCAAAAATATTGGCACCCTTGGTAAATATGAGCAAAGAAGGCTGTGGAAAAATATGTCTTTGTTGTTTATCCTTTTGATCTTTCATTCAAAATATTCACAAAAATCTAACCTTTAATTGAAGTAAACTAAATGAAAGAGGGGAAAATCTCATAATTAAATATTTTTCTCCAAAACACATTTGCCACAATTAATAGCACCCCTAGAAATTGTTATGAGTAAAATATATCTGAAATATATTACCATTCATATTTTACAATTTTTAGTGCACCTGGGTGACTAAGAACATGAAATTGTTAAGCCACGACTTCCTGTTTCACAGGGGTATAAATATGAGTTAACACAAAAGCCAAATTATCTTAGGGTGCTTCTCATTTCTGAAATTGTGCATCCTTGTTTCCTTTCCTCGCTTCCTAACTCCACCCTCTTAGGAAACGAGGAAAGGATGGAAGGAAAGGAAACGAGGACAGAGGAATCGGAGCAAGACGTGTTTGTAGAATTAAATGTCCTTGCGCAACTGCAGTACCTCTGCGTGCTTGCTGTTATGTTATTGAAAATGTATTTATTAATATATTAAATTGACTGGGGTTCGATAGAATCAAGTGAGTGTGAAACCAGACCTGTGCTGCGTGAAGCACCGGGAACAATCGCACTCAGAATCGGACCGCAGCAAACGTGCCAGTGTGAAAGCCCCCTAAAGTTCAGACAAACTTGCTGCAAATTTGCTCCAGACTTGCCGCAAATGTCCCACTCATTATTTTCACATGCAAATGATCTTGTGATTCACTGCAAATGTTTACCAGAAGTTTGCAGCTCTTCACTGGTAGTGGCGACAATGAAGAGTTTGCTGCAAGTTTGCCGAAACTCTCGATTTTTGAAAGGGCCATCACCTGTGCGATGGCCATTGTAAATAAATATATCTATTAAAGGTGTATGCTTAATATTTCAATATTGCAATTCATTTTGATAGTGTTACAATGGGCCGGCACAGTGGTTAGCACTGTCACCTAACAGCAAGAAGGTCCTGGTTCCTCCAGGTGCTCTGGTTTCCCCCATAAGGCCAAAAACATGCAGGTTAAGTGAATTGGAGACTCTAAATTGCCCTATAGGTGTGAGTGAGAGTCCCCCAGCCACTGGAGGTTGCATCAGGAAGGGCATCCAGTGTAAAACCTGTGCCAAGTCAAATATGCAGATCATGGAAGGTCCACTGTGGCAACCCCTAACAAGAGCAGCCAGAAGATGATTTTGACATTGCTAAAATTCATATTGAATTTTATCAGGGGGTTAAATGATCAATTTAGCTTATTCACAAAGCAAATTACACAAGAGGTGAGAGCGTATTTTGGAGCTTGGAGTGTTCATTTTGGAACCTGCTGCTTCCCCGTTTTGCTCTTCCCTCTTTTTTCAGTGTTTTTCATCTTTCCGTTTCTGATATCCTGATTTTGTCTGCTTTATCTTTGCGGTTCTGGTGGGCACCTTGTCTGTTTCAGGGCCCTTAAGATAATCCCAACCTTCAGCCAGAGAGAGAAACATAGCAACAACAAAACAAACAAACAAACAAACAAACAAAAAATAACCCCCTAACAATAATCCATATAGGTTAGAGAGAAACTAGGTGACAAATTGTTGCAGGTATATTGTGAGAAACAATGCAACATACAAACAATCCAACAATATTCAGTCATCTTAAATGTGAGAGAAAATGAACAGATTTAATTTCAGCTTCATCTTCAATGGTGACTGAAGGGACGATGGATAGCTAGTATCCTGATACTGTGTGTAATGTATCTGGAACAACTTCAACACACACACACACACACACACACACACACACACAAAATATTTTTTTGTTTTATTTTATAGATCGATGTTGCCCAACATCATCATCATCATCAGTGAGTAAAAATAAATCATAAATCAGAACAAATGCAGAATATTTAATTAATCACTGATATATCCTCTCTCATAACATGACCTGCTGCAGTAAAGGAATACAAGTTTGTGGTTGTTGTGCTTTTGTAGTTTAACCAATAGATGGTGATAGAGATGCACCAGTTGTGACTTGTTATTGTTCCAATAAGCCTCTGCTAGAAATGGAGTGAAATTGCCTTGCAGTGTGTCTAAGTAGATAATCAATGCTTTCCCTTTTTAAGTCACATTAAAAATGAAACCATGAATAAATATGTTTGTCTATTTTTTACCACATGATTTTGATTAAATGTATTTTTCATAATGAAATCTTTGAACCAGATACAGTATGCCAGAACAATTTACACATTTTTCCTATTGTGACTGGGATCCAGCTTTGTCAATTTTCATAAACTTTTAATTGATTAAACAGCATTTAACAAAACTGACATACACATTCTTGTCATGTCAAACAAATTGGTCTTGCTGTTCATTATGGAGCGACACAGAAAAGGAATATGACAGGGAAGTGAAATAAATAAGAAAATAATATAAGAACAGAGAATTTCAACAGCAAAAATGCACCATAAATGCCAAAACAACACACCACACATTCACTCACATGCACATACATGCACAAACAATTCAAATACACACATCTGACCTATGTTTGTTCGATTGTCTGAGCATGTTGGTCATAATTCATAAAACAAGAAGAGAACGGCACACTGTTATAGATGCTCCCATGTAATTTAACAGAAAAAACAACATTTCAACAACATCTCTTTTTCATTGTGGTCAAATTTAAAAGAATGATCAAGCTTTCCCTTGAACCACTAGTTGTAAAGGTTCCCAGTTTTGGTCCCAGGTCTCCCTTGTCTCTTCCACATTCTTAAGATCTCCATATTGAGTGACATTAGCCCTTATAATGAGCTGCTCACTCAGTCTGATCTATCCACTCCTAGAAAATGGACACTGACGGGGCTTTTGGGTTGTACTTCACAACTCGTCCTTGTAGGTGGCGCTCTGCAGACCAGCTGGTGGCTGGGAGCCCTTGAGAGTTTTATGTGACCCCCTCCAATCTGTGCGCACATTGTCATCATCCCACAGCGTAGAGGTCTCAGTGTCGCTCACCCACTCAGAGTCCCCGGCGTAGTGACAGGGCTGAACCAGAAGGGGGTTTGTGGAATATGCCATCAGATTCCGGTTGGGGAAGTGGGATTTGTAGTCCTCACTGTTGAGAGAGGAGAAAACACAGCAAAATGAAATTCATACATATATATATATATATATATATATATATACATGAGTATTTTTCTTTTATATATATTTATATATACTGTACAGCTCTTGAAAAAATTAAGAGACCACTGCAACATTTTCACTTTCTCTGGATTTACTATTTATAGGTATGTGTTTGAGTAAAATGAAAATGTTTGTTTTATTCTATAAAGTACTGACAACATTTCTCCCAAATTCAAATAAATATATTGTCATTTTGAGCATTTTATTTGCAGAAAAAGACAACTGGTCAAAATAACAATAAAGATGCTGTGTTTTCAGACCTCAAATAATGCAAAGAAAACAAGTTCATATTCATTTTAAACAACACAATACTAATGTTTTAACTTAGGAAGAGTTCGGAAATCAGTATTTGGTGGAATAACCCTGATTTTCAATCACAGCTTTCATGCATCTTCGCATGCTCTCCACCAGTCTTTCAAATTGCCGTTGGGCGAATTTATGCCACTCCTGGTGCAAAAATTCAAGCAGCTCAGCTTTGTTTGATGGCTTGTGGCCATCCATCTTCCTCTTGATCACATTCCAGAGGTTTTCAATGAGGTTCAGGTCTGGAGATTGGGCTGGCCATGACAGGGTCTTGATCCGGTGGTCCTCCATGCACACCTTGATTGACCTGGCTGTGTGGCATGGAGCATTGTCCTGCTGGAAAAACCAATCCTCAGAGCTAGGGAACATTGTCAGAGCAGAAGGAAGCAAGTTTTCTTCCAGGATAACCTTGTATGTGTCTTGATTCATGCATCCTTCATAGAGATGAATCTGTTCGATTCCATTCTTGCTGAAGCACACCCAGATTACTATAAATAGTAAATCCAGAGAAACTGATAATTTTGCAGTGGTATCTTAATTTTTTTCCAGAGCTGTACACACGTACACACACACACACACACACACACACACACACACACACATATACACTGATCAGCCACAACATTAAAACCACCACCTGCCTAATATTGTGTAGGTCCCCCTCGTGCCACCAAAACAGCACCAACCCGCATCTCAGAATAGCATTCTGAGATGCTATTTTTTCACCACAATTGTACAGAGTGGTTATCTGAGTTACCGTAGACTTTGTCAGTTCGAACCAGTCTGGCCATTCTCTGTTGACCTCTCTCATCAACAAGGCATTTCAGTCCAGAGAACTGCCCCTCACTGGATGTTTTTTGTTTCTGGCACCATTCTGAGTACATTCTAGAGACTGTTGTGTGTGTGAAAATCCTAGGAGATCAGCAATTACAGATATACTCAAACCAGCCCGTTGGGCACCAACAATCATCCATGCGATTATCTAATCAGCAAAGTAGCAGTGCAGTGCATAAAATCATGCAGATACGGGTCAGGAGCTTCAGTTTATATTCACATCAACAATCAGAATAGGGGAAAATGTGATTTGGACTGTAGCATGATTGTTGGTGCCAGTTTGAGTATTTCTGTAACTGCTGATCTCCTGAGATTTTCACAAAAAACAGTATCTAGAATTTACTCCGAATGATGCCAAAAACAAAAAACATCCAGTGAGCGGCAGTTCTTAAGGACAACAAAGTCAAGGTATTGGAGTGGCCATCACAAAGCCCTGACCTCAATCCAAATTTGTGGGCAGAACTGAAAAAGCATGTGCGAGCAAGGAGGCCTACAAACCTGACACAGTTACACCAGTTCTGTCTGGAGGAATGGGACAAAATTCCAGCAACTTATTGTGAGAAGCTTGTGGAAGGCTACCCAAAACGTTTGACCCAAGCAATGATACCAAATACTAACAAAGTGTATGTAAACTTCTGACCCACTGGGAATGTGATGAAAGAAATAAAAGCTGAAATAAATCATTCTCTCTACTATTATTCTGACATTTCACATTCTTAAAATAAAGTAGATCCTAACTGACCAAAGACAAGGAATGTTTTCTACGATTAAATGTCAGGAATTGTGAAAACCTGAGTTTAAATGTATTTGGCTAAGGTGTATGTAAACTTCTGACTATACACGGTAGTGTATATACAACTGTATATACACTACCGGTCAAAAGTTTTGAAACACTTGACTGAAATGTTTCTCATGATCTTAAAAATCTTTTGATCTGAAGGCGTATGCTTAAATGTTTGAAATTAGTTTTGTAGACAAAAATATAATTGTGCCACCATATTAATTTATTTCATTATAAAACTAAAATGTAATTTAAAAAAAAAAAAGTTTTTGAAATTGATGACTTGGACCAAATAATAAAGAAAAGCAGCCAATAAGTGCCCAACATAGATGGGAACTCCTTCAATACTGTTTAAAAAGCATCCCAGGGTGATACCTCAAGAAGTTGGTTGAGAAAATGTCAAGAGTACATGTCTGCAAATTCTAGGCAAAGGGTGACAACTTTGAAGATGCTAAAATATAACACAGTTTTGATTTATTTTGGATTTTGTTTAGTCACAACATAATTCCCATAGTTCCATTTATGTTATTCCATAGTTTTGATGACTTTACTATTATTCTAAAATGTGAAAAAAAAAATTATAATAAAGAATGAGTTTTATATATATATATATATATATATATATATATATATATATATATATATATAAGCAATATCACATGAGCAAGAGTGCGATATGGCCCTACATCAGCACTGCATAGGTAATAACAGCAGTGCTGATTTAGGGCCATATAGCATGATTGCAAGTGCGATATTGCTTATATACAACAGTTCAATGAACAAGTAAAAAATTAGGAAAAACTGAGGTCATAAAACTGCAATATTTGTATGGTCATAAAAACGCATTTGTGCATGAAACTACTTTCTTATGTGACGGATCAGAATCTGCCATTGCTGTTTCAAACCAAATGATGTGTCCAAGCCTTCGTTAGTAATTCAAAAATGTCACTTCAGAAACAGTATCATGGCTTGTGCTGTTTCTACCAAGTTATTGGATAAACAAGGATGGATGGATGTGTGTGTGTGTGTGTGTATGTGTGAGTGAGTGAGTGAGAGAGAGAGTGAGAGAGAGCGAGAGTGAGAGAGAGATGGAGTGTGTGCTATCACCTGTTGCCACTCCCAAGCAGAGATGCTGTCAGCTTTCTGAAGATCAGCTTTCTCAGTGGAAAAATAGCCGTCCAAGCGGGGGTATTTCTCCGTATTTCGCGGTAGCTGGTGCGCAAGAGTCATTCACTATAGGAACCACCATTTTAAACAGTACGTCATCTTCAATAAACTCCAGTAAGAGGTAAGCGCCTTGAGTTTGTGTATTTAATCAGTCTGTTGTGTCTCTCAGCTGTGATGAGCCGTAATGCTGAAGTTGTTCGTTTAAAGCTGTTTAAAGCTATTTCCTAGATTTAGTAGTGTAGTACTAATATGAGCGATCACATAGTGCTGTTGTATGTAAAAACTGAGTGATGCTGGCTTACTTCACGTCACCTAACTGCCTCATATGACACACAAAAATTATCTTTTGCCACCACCTGCTGGCAAACATATGTAATGTCAAAAAATTACATGTAAAGAGACACATATACAGTAGCTCTTAACACATCTGAACTGCTCTTACACTTTAGTTTAGAACGGCACGAACACAAGCGGAGTGATACACACAGTGAAGCGTCTGAGTGCCGATGGTGTCAGACCATCAGTACTCATGGAACGTCTCTCGTCCAATCAGATTCGAGGACCGGAACTAACTGTTGTAAAATTCATTTTTCAAATGTACTTGTTTATTGAACTGTTGTATATAAGCAATATCACACTCACAATTGTGCTATATGGCCCTAAATCAGCACTGCTCTCTATATATTTTACCATATCTTTGGTACACATCTAGTAAAAGTTTTCATACTGTATTTTCAGACTTTAACAAAATTTTTTCCTCTACCAAAATTTGTCACTACTGAAACATAGAAATACACTATAATACAAATAATTATATTTATCTATTACAACAATTTTTCCATCCTCTCCTCTAAAGGTTACTTTTATGAATATTTCAAGAAAACTGAAACCAATTAAAATGATTTTTTTTTTATCAAAATCTAAATGCAAATTTTCTCTGTAAATTTATAAATGTAATTATACTGATCTCACTCAGTATATAATTATATATAATTATACTGATCCTTTGCTAACTAATGTATCCTCAAAATGTCTGTAAAAAAACAAATAGATCCAACATCTTATAAATACGACCAGGAAGTGAGACTGCAACCCTCTCCATTATGGTGAGTAGTAGATCCCATAATGTTTTAAGCAAATGTGCTTCGAAGTCAGAAAATCAGTTTGTAACTTTAAGAATTGTCACTGCAGAACAAATATTCTTAAAATTAAATAAATGTTTTTGGGTTTTAATGTGAAATATTATGTTTTTATGTACATTCAGTACAGTTATTTCCTTAAAATGAATGGTTGAATGACACATTTTGTCACTATTACAATCATCACGTAACTACCGAAACTATCATACGTTTCAGTAGTCACTGTTTTGGTGGTGTCCATTTTGGGTAATTTTGAACATTAACTTAAATGATTGCTGTTCGGGCTCAGGCCCCTCCTTCAAAAATTTGTAATAGTAATAGCACACCTCTCCTGAGCTGCATGATTGGAGGTATCATTCAGGCTCATAACACAAACAGTACAGGCAAACCCTAACCATTTGAGCAATAGTAGTAGTGCTTGCAACCTACAGTAAAGAGGTCACCACTTATCTATTTAATGGCTCTTTTGGATCCTAAATCCGATAGCGAATCACTTTAGGGCTTGTGCTGCTCGAACTCCGCTCAATAAATGAATAAAATATCAATTACTTTCATTGAAGGGCTGTAGAGGTACTTTATGCAATCAAACACACTGAGGATAAAATGTGTGTACTTGGCCAGCTGGCAGAGAGCCCTTGGCTTTGTCAGACCTGGAAGGAGAGCAAAGCAACAAATAGCAGCTAAAATAGCTACTAATTTTGCAGGAATGCAGAACGGGCCAAGCAGTGCAAAGCAGTTTAAAGGGTTCACCGTGAGCTGGGTAGTAGCAGCACGCTGGGTTCTTCTAAGAGTGCCATGGATCAAGTGGAAAGAGTGAATAACATAGAAAGAATGCTGCTCTGATCTCTCTCTGTGGAGATGCGGTGCTTCAGGCTGGACGTGCCAAGCAAAATGAATAAAAACCAGTGATGGAGAGGAAATTGATGGGGGTGGGGGGTTGATGGCATTTAGCCAGTCTAAAAACACTCGCTTTGAGAAATCAAAAGCCATTGCCACCTCAGAATTTTAGTTTCAGACTTTCTTGGCTTGGATCTCTGCAGTCTGTTCAAGAATCAACTGACTTACAAAACATTATTTTAGGTAAACTATTACTTTGTGGCAAGTCACTAAATCTAAAACACATTTTGTGACATTTCAAATACGTTTGGTCACAGCCTCAAAAGACATAAGTGTCATACTCACTTGGGGTGCTTGTCATACATGATGGGAAAAAACTCATCCACTGGAAGCATCTTGGATAGCGGTTCAGCATTAAGCAACTTCTGAGCTCCCTGGAGACTGATGGCGTAAGACAGAGTCCAGTACGAGTAATCAGCATGCACTAGATTCCTCACATTTTCCACTGCAACCTCCTCTCCAGGGTTCACCTGCTTCCTACCAAGGTATCTGCAAAATAAAATCCCACAAGTGTGAATGTGCCTAAAAGGGGTGTTATAAGTCTGTGATGAGTTTGACAGTTAGATACATCATCACAGACAGTACAAGAAGAGGAGATGGACCACAAGTAGAGAAATGAATGGTAGAAATTGCAATGCTCAATATGGTGGTTATAGACCTTATTCACAGTAGCGCCATCTTTAATTTTTGATGGGAACGACAACGATGCTGTGAGGTATAGGCTTAAGAGTGCCAATCAGTTTATTAGTAAAGGCAGCCCCTCGTCTTATTCAAGGGGTCAGCATCTGGCTGGTTAGCATGGTCTCATTAGCCCCGACTTGTAGATGCCGTAAGTAAACAACTTCGCTGCAAAAAAGCATCTCTCTTCATTTGCTAGTTATTTAAAAGTAGCCATGTATTCTAATTAAATAACCTTTTTAGATGTTTTACCAGTGACTGAGTTTTTCTGGAGGGCTTTTAAAAATGTGAAATTTAATTTTTCTTGTTTCGAATGACATACTTTTGAGGAGTCATGCGCTAGCCGAACAACTGCCGTTGAGATGAATGAAAATACTACTGGCAGGGATTTGAGTTCATCAAGTCATTAACTTCCTTCCGCTGGCAGATGCAACACAAGCTCCAACTCTTTCCGACTGGCCAGCGATTGTGTAAATTAATCTTATGAGTGAAAATCAAAGAACAAATCGGGAAACAATCTGAGAAATATAGTTTTTGTTTTTTTTAATACAACCTGATTTCAAATAAAGCAGCAAAATGTATTATGTGATTTTTCTCAGATTTTGGTGATTTGAAATACGTTATTGAAATATGAACTATAAAAGCCAACACAGGTATCAGTATTTCCCAATTCAAGTAGATAAGACCTGTACTTGCATGCCAACAGTGTAGATAGAAAATAAATGCCAAAAACATTTTGAATGTTTGCCTAGATATGAAAGGCTGAAGCTGTAAATTTAGTTCAGCAAAAATAAAAATAAAAATTTAATTTTCTGAGCAGTTCTCCAGCTCAGGTCTATAAACCATCTTTGGTAAAGTTATTGACATAATATTGTGGGTAACATTTACCTGCACCGCTAGGTATAAGCGCAACATAAATACAAATTTTACTGAGTGCATCTTAAAGTCCTTTAAGTTTAAAGTAAAGTTCTTCTTTATTTTTCGCTCTGAGCTAGAAGGGTCAAAACAGCTATGAAACGGTATACTGTTTACAAACTTTTGGACACTGCCCATGCCGTGCATTTAAATATGAGACGCACACTGTCCAGTTAACAGAGTAAATGTAAACATTACTTAATGTGACATTAAAATGTGTTAGCAATTACTACATGCCTCATTCTATGAATATAATCCACATCAGTAAAACAAGTGGTTTTAATCTCTTGGTGGTGATTTAAAGTAATACAGTAGATAATTTGTAATTTTTCATGTTTAAATTCTGCATTCATGGTGCTAATGTATTAACGCTATCCGTGGCCATAATATGCACCGGTTACAATTTGTTGTTGCATTTTATAGACTTAATTTTAAAAAAAAGTCACGTGACACAGCCTTCGAAAATGTCTCTACGTGAACGATCTTACAGATGTAAGTAATTCTGCACCAGCTCAGCAACTCTGCACTCTAGTTTTTTCATGTTGACTGATCTCCACCAAAGTCCCTTTCAAGGCAAGTCAGTCCAGTCTACAGCCATCTTTGGAACACTACCAGGCAGCTATTTTTTTAATTGATACAAGTGGCATAAAAGTACAGCTCCCATCTACTCGGGAAAGACCGAAATCTCCAAAAATTAAAAAAAAATTTTATATTTTCACAAAATTTACATTTTCAGGCCATTAGCAGAAGACCCAAATGCAGAGCTGAATGAAGGACTGTTTAATGAACGTCAAAAAACACAGGAAAAATCAACAACAAAAATCAAGGGGCAAACAATCCAATGAGGTAACCAAGACAGAGGTTTGGGTGAACTCAGAGCCGGGAGAACAGGCAGGAGGTTGAATTTCGGGCAGAGAGGGTTCCAGGAAGGCACAGGAATGGGAAGTAAATGAACTGGACAGAGAGTTGGCATAAACAAGACTAAAACTAGACACGACTTGACAAGATAAAAAGGCTAGAGTTGACAAGGCAACAGCACAAGACAATCTGGCAGAGAATGTCAGACTGAGGAAGAATAAATAGGGGAGAGCCCTCAACATGGGGGGGGGCTGGGGTAAGAGACATGAGATGAAAGGGGAGAACTGAAGACAGGCTTGATGCAAGAGACATGAAACATGAACACGAGGACCTTGACAATAGAGTATAGCCCAATGAACCGTGGTGCCAATTTGCATGCTGGCTCCCTAAGAGGCAGGTCCCTGTTGGAGAGCAACACCCTTTGCCCACAAATGTACCTGGGTGCCTCAGTCCGACAACGAACAGCCACTTTCTTGTTGCGCCCCTCGGTCCAGAGAAGCACCTCCCTGGCCCTCCTCCAGGTGCGAGCTGTTTATTCCAAGAGCAGGAGTTGTGGGAGGCCAGGCATCAAAGCATCCACTCGAGATCCTGGTTAGCCCACTCGGACTGTCCATTGGTCTGTGGATGGAACTCTGATGACAGGCTGGCAGTAGCACCAATCTGTCAGCAGAATTCCCTCCAAAAATTTGACGAACTGGGGACCCCTATCAGAGACCACGTCTGTCAGAAGACCATGGATCCAAAAGACATGGGCTACGATCACCAGTGCCATCTCCTTAGCAGAGGGGAGTTTGAGGAGGATGAAATGGGCTGCTTTAGAAAAGCGATCCACCACAGTGAGAATTACAGTATTGCCACAGGACAGGGGAAGCCCGGTGACGAAGTCTATCTGACCAGGGGTAAGAAGGGATAGGGAGGGGTTGGAGCAGCCCAACGGCGGTGAATTGCTGGACTTGTTTTGAGCACAGACTGAGCAGGCTGCCACAAACCAACAGACATCCCCCACCATGGCTGGCCACCAAAACTGCTGACGGATGGCAGCCAGTGTCCTCCTAACTCCTGGGTGGCAGATGAACCTGAAAGAGTGGCCCCATCGGAGGACAGCAGATTGAGCTGACTCAGGAACAAATAACAGACCCCCCAGGCAACCTCTGGGCACCTTGACATGGGCAAGAGCCCCCCTCACTCGCCGCTCAATGCCACAGGCAACGGCCCCCACCACACATCCTGAAGGCTGAATAGTATCAGGGGCAGAGCCGTCATCCATAACAATGAACTGGCAAGAGAGGGCATCTGGCTTGACATTTTTAGAGCCCGGATGGTAGGAAAGAACGAAGTTGAAGCACCCAAAAAAAGAGAGCCCAGCGAGTCTGCCGAGAATTCAGTCGCTTGGCTGACCGAATGTACTCAAGGTTCTTATGGTTGGTCCAAACCAAAAACGGAACCGTCAAACCCTCCAACCAATGGCGCCACCCTCCCAAGGTCATGCGAACAGCCAACAACACCCTGTTGCCGATGTAGTAGTTCCACTCTGTGGGGTACAGGCGGTGGGTGAAGGCGGCACAAGGTTGCACCTTATTGTCCAGCGGGGATCGCTGGGAAATGGCCGCTCTGACCCCTACCTCTAACACGTCCACCTCCACAATGAACTGCCTCCCAGGATCCGGCATCACCAAGATGGGAGCCGAACAAAACCAGGACTTAATGTGGTCAAAGGCAAGCTGAGCCAAAATAGACCACTGGAAGGAAGCCCTTATGGAGGTGAGTACCGTCAGAGGTGCAGCAACCTGACTAAAATTACTAATAAATCTTCTATAAAAATTAGCAAAGCCCAGAAATCTTTGGAGGGCCTTGCGTGCCAGGAGCTGGCCAGTCAGAAACGGCCATCACCTTAGCAGGATACATATGAATCCCCTCTGTCGAAATGATGGCCCCCAGGAACAGAACCAACTAGACATGGAAAGAACACTTCCCTGCCTTGACATATAGCTGATTCTCCAGCAACCACTGTAACACCCACCGGACATGCTGGGTGTGCACCTGGAGGGAATGAGAAAAAATAAGAATGTCGTCCAAGTACACAAAGACAAAGTTGTTGATCATGTCTCTCAGCACATCATTGACAAGTGCCTGGAAGACGGCCAGAGCATTAGTCAGCCCAAAGGGCATGACCAAGTACTCAAAGTGGCCTATGGGGGTGTTAAAAGCTGTCTTCCACTCATCGCCCTCCCTAATCCTAACTAAATAGTAGGCGTTGCGGAGGTCCAAATTTGTGAAGTACCTTGCTGCCTGCAGGACTTCGAAGGCTGATGATATAAGAGGTAGGGGGTACCTGTTCTTGACAGTTATGTCATTCAGCCCCAATAATCAAATGCAGGGATGCAAGTAGCCGTCCTTCTTCACAGAGAAGAACTATGCACCTGCCGGAGAAGAAGAGGGGTGGATGAGACCGGCAGCTAGAGAATCAGCCAAATACCTCTCCATGGCCAGGCATTTAGGACTGGAAATAGCAAACAAATCTCCCCGGGGTGGGGTAGTGCCTGGGAAGAGATCAACTAGGCAATCATAAGGTCGGTGGGGAGGGAGAAATGCGGCCCTAGCTCGACTGAAGACCGCCCGCAGATCGTGGTACTCCGGTAGAATATCCAGACAGATCCACTGCCGCCTCCTGAAAAACAGAAACACAAGAGACAGGAGACGGTGCCGAGCCTAGACAATGAGCATGACAAAAATTACTCCAAGGCAAAACAGAATTCTCTGCCCAGTTAAGGTGAGGTTTATGAAGGGACAGCCAGGGGTTACAAAGTATGATGGGCACATAAGGAGATAAAAAAAATAAAAAACTCATATCGGCCATTGAGGGCACAGACAGTCAGCAGTGAAAAGAGCTCCTAAGCAACCAAATTGGCCCGTTTGCTAGGGAGGGTAAAGTCACATTTGGTAACCTCCTTGTGGTCGCTATAATGTGGTTCTCGCTCTTGGTGGGGCGCGTGGTGAGTTGTGTGTGGATGCCGCAGAGAATTGAGTGAAGCCTCCACAAGCGCTATGTCTCCGCGGTAACGCGCTCAACAAGCCATGTGATAAGATGTGTGGATGGACGGTCTCAGACGCGGAGAAACTGAGATTCGTCCTCCACCACCCGGATTGAGGTGAGTCACTACACCACCACGAGGACTTCGAGCGCATTGGGAATTCCAAATTGTGGAGAAAAAAAAGTCCCCACCTAGTGGCCAGCCCATCATCGATAAAGTTACCCTCTGCTCCGGAGTCAGTCGGCACAGAACAGTTGTTGGAGGCTTTGCCCACCCGCAGAGTAGCTGGCAGGAGCGTGTGTGAAGAGGGGGAGGGTGAAAGAGAAGTAGCGCTAGCCAATATCCTTCTGACTTCTGGCAAGCGGTGGCTTTTGCTGGACAAGTGGAAGCAAAATGTCCCTTGCTGCCACAATACAAACACAAGCCCAGAGAGATGCGCCGCTGCCTCTCATCTGCGGCGAGGTGTATCCTGCTCACCTGCATGGATAGCGATTCACCGGGATGAGATGAGGTAACAGAGCATGTAATCTCACTCTGTTGCCAGATGGGGACCCCTCGTGTCCGATGACGAAGATCCATTCGGTTGTCCAAGATAATGGCAAGGGGCACCAGGTCGTTGAACAGTGAGGGAGGATCCTGGGCATAGATCTCATCTTTGAAAACCTCCGTCAGCCCATCCAAATCTCTCCATCATTGCCACCATGTTCCATCCACTGGTAGCCGTGAGAGTACGGAACTCAACAGCATAATCCGCCAAAAACCCAGCTGAAGGGCCGCCAGCTGTCGAGACGCCTCCTGTCCGAACACTGACCTGTCAAATATTTTCATCATCTCCTTAAAGAGCTTAAAATCAGTGCAGAATGGTGCATCTGCCACCCAAACGGCTGTGCCCCAGTCCCAGGCTCGACCAGTGAGAAGGGAGGCCACGAACGCCACCATGGCTCTCTCTGAGGCGTACGTGATGGGCTGGAGGGAGAACACAACTTCACATTGAGTCAAAAAGGAATGACAGTTAGAAGGCTCACCAGCATAGCAGGATGGATTGTTCAATCTGAGGTCGGGAGAGGCCGTGCAGGGGTGATCGCGGCGGCAGCAGCTGCGGGAACCCTTTGATGATCGAGGCGGAGCTGATGAAGCTGCCCTGTGAGCTCGAATACCTGGGATGCCACGGCATCAACAGCGGCTCGAGCCGCAGCGAGCTCCTCTTGATGACAGCCGAGCTATGCCCCCTGATGCTCAATAGCTGACCGGATGGGAGTTTATTGCTCCGCTCGGTCCATAATGGCCAGATTTTAATGTCAGGGGAAATAACAGAAGACCCAAATGCAGAGCTGAATGAAGGGCTGTTTAATGTAAGTCAAAAAACACAGGAAAAATATCAACAAAAAAATCCCGGGGCAAACAGTCCAATGAGGTAACCAAGACAGAGGAACAGGCAGGAGGATGAATTCTGGGCAGTGAGGGTTCCAGGAAGGCACAGGAATGGGGAGTATATGAACTGGACAGAGAGATGGCATAAACAAGACTAAAACTCAACATGACTTGACAAGATAAAGAGGCTAGAGTTGACAAGGCAACAGCACAAGACAATCTGGCAGAGAGTGTCAGACAGAGGAAGAATAAGGGAGGAAATCAGAGGGAGAGGAGAAACATGTGTGTGTGATCGCGATGATTACGGAGTGTAATCAGCTGGGGGATAGCGATCACCACGAGGTAACAGAAAACAAAAACACAAAAGGGAAATGAGCACAAGGACAGAGGGAAGAGGCACATAAAAATGGGAATCAAACCAGAGTCCAAACAAAATCAAGTAAAATTTTAAATCAGCAGTAAAATCTGACAACAATGGTATCATAAATTGGACTTCTTTAACTCAGAACACACTAAAAAATGCTATTTTTTAGGCTGGTCCAGCTAATGCACATTTACATTCTTGACTCGAGTTGACTCGACTGACAGGCAATGTCTGTATCTAAAAGGTGATTGGCTCTTTTAAGGTGGAACCTTTTCTACATCCACCATATTATGTGTTCCGATTTCTCCCATTCATTTTAATACAAGTGTTCCGTCTCGGGCTAAATAGTCTCTGTCTCAACTGAGTGAAGAAATTAACTAGAAAAAAAACATTTTGGTATCAGAGAAGGTGGAGCTCCAGGTCACACCCACCGATGATGTTGACCAATGGCAGTAAGAAGGTGTTTAACAGCTGGTACAAAGTTTTCCTGAAAGTTCGTGCTTGCAAGCTGCTTCAAACCATCGCAATTAACAAAAAACAACAACACTTTGGCCAGACTCGAAATTAGATTTCAGGTTCGAAATCCTCACACCCATTCATTCTTTGACATCGCTATAAGTACACTATATTGCCAAAAGTATTCGCTCATCTGCCTTTAGACGCATATGAACTTAAGTGACATCCCATTCTTAATCCATAGGAATTAATATGACGTCGGCCCACCCTTTGCAGCTATAACAGCTTCAACTCTTCTGGGAAGGCTTTCCACAAGGTTTAGGAGTGTGTTTATGGGAATTTTTGACCATTCTTCCAGAAGCGCATTTGTGAGGTCAGACACTGATGTTGGACGAGAAGGCCTGGCTCGCAGTCTTCGCTCTAATTCATCCCAAAGGTGCTCTATCGGGTTGAGGTCAGGACTCTGTGCAGGCCAGTCAAGTTCTTCCACACCAAACTCGCTCATCCATGTCTTTATGGACCTTGCTTTGTGCACTGGTGTGCAGTCATGTTGGAACAGGAAGGGGCCATCCCCAAACTGTTCCCACAAAGTTGGGAGCATGGAATTGTCCAAAATCTCTTGGTATGCTGAAGCATTCAGAGTTCCTTTCACTGGAACTAAGGGGCCAAGCCCAGCTCCTGAAAAACAACCCCACACCATAATCCCCCCTCCACCAAACTTCACAGTTGGCACAATGCAGTCAGACAAGTACCGTTCTCCTGGCAACCACCAAACCCAGACTCGTCCATCAGATTGCCAGATGGAGAAGCGTGATTCGTCACTCCAGAGAACGTGTCTCCACTGCTCTGGTGGTGTGTTTTACACCACTGCATCCGACGCTTTGCATTGCACTTGGTGATGTATGGCTTGGATGCAGCTGCTCGGCCATGGAAACCCATTCCATGAAGCTCTCTACATACTGTTCTTGAGCTAATCTGAAGGCCACATGAACTTTGGAGGTCTGTAGCGATTGACTCTGCAGAAAGTTGGCGACCTCTGCGCACTATGCGCCTCAGCATCCGCTGACCCCGCTCTGTCATTTTACGTGGCCTACCACTTCGTGGCTGAGTTGCTGTCATTCCCAATCGCTTCCACTTTGTTATAATACCACTGACAGTTGACTGTGGAATACTTAGTAGCGAGGAAATTTCACGACTGGACTTGTTGCACAGGTGGCATCCTATCACAGTACCACGCTGGAATTCACTGAGCTCCTGAGAGCGGCCAATTCTTTCACAAATGTTTGTAGAAGCAGTCTGCATGCCTAGGTGCTTCATTTTATACACCTGTGGCCATGGAAGTGATTGGAACACCTGAATTCAATTATTTGGATGGGTGAGCGAATACTTTTGGCAATATAGTGTATATTGGGGCCTTAAGGAGGACAAAGCCACACTTCAGATTAGGGATGCACTGATCCGATACCTGGATTGGTATCGGCTCCGATACTGAAGCTTTTAGACGGATCGGGTATCGGTCTGATGAGCCCGATCCAAATCCGATACTGTGTGTTAGTCATGTTCGTTACTGTCAAGCTCCAAAAATGACATAAAAGAACCATAAAAACACCATTAAAGCAGTTCATATGACTTGTGCATTTTATTCAAAACCACTTGAAGACGTGCGATAGCTCTGTGAATCACAAAAGGCTGTGTTTAATAAGTAAATATATAGTATGCGCAGCGCCGGCGCATTAGTGAATGGTGCTGCTCTGTTGACACAAACTCACGCACAGGCTGGTGATGCACTCGCGGCTATTTTTTGCCTTCACAGCGGTGCGCAATATTTGAGCGCTACTCAAGAACAGCATCTCAGATGTAGATGCTCAATAGTTCGGTTCACTTATAATATGCATTTATAACGGCACCGGAGGTGCATTTTGCCAGAATTTGAATAAGAAGCTAAATAAACTACTGTGAACTTGCCTACAAACAGACACATACAGGACTTCCTGGAGAGTTTAGAATGTCAAAATAAAAGCGTGAGGGTTTAAAAAGTGCACGATTTAAATATATTACTGTTGTATTTAAAATTAAAAGTCAATAATAATATTAATAACAGTTTATTATTATTATTGTCATCATTAGTATTTGTTTACAATTTATAACAATATTTAAGTTGAATGTGTTCCAAAAAATAACTGTGTGAATGAAAAGTGGACTGATGTCTTAAAACTGAATTGAACAAAAAAGAGATCTGAATCCTTTAACATCCAGATGCAAGTTGAAACATAAAAAAAAAAAAAAAAAAAAAAAAAAAGGCAAAAATAAAACACTGGTTTCTTTTCTACTGAAGACTGGAATTACTGTTAATTTTGTTGCTACATTATCCAGTATACTAGTTAATAATAAAGTGTTTCTTAATAAGCTATACATTTATATTGAAATAATGTGTAGTTAGAGGTTTGTGTTTCTTTACATATTAAAGAGTACTCCCAATTAGTTCCACACAATAATGTAAAGATATTCTAAACTGATTATGCAAACAACAAAAAACACTGGTATCGGTTTGGGACCAGTATCGTCCAATACTGAGATTTCCGATATCGGAAGAGAAAAAGTGGTATCGGTGCATCCCTACTTCAGATTGTGGTCTCTTCTTGTTACCATGACAACAGTGTGATAGACAGGCGTGACTCACATGATGTCCCAGTCCAGCTCTACCTGCTCCACTTCCTCCATTACTCGCATTAGCCGTCGCTTGAAGTTGGCTTGAAAACGTACATCATCCTCAAAAATCAGCGCCTTGTCAAGCTGCATGTCTACCATCTATGAGTGACAGACAACATACAGTATTACTTTGACATACTAAAAAAAAAAAAAAGAGCTAAATTAGTTTTAAAAAAATTTGCATTTAAGAAAGCATAAATATAAATTTTTCATAACACAGTCACAGTTTTTATGGTTTCATACACTTGTGACTGTCTTGAAGGCTTGATCTGCATATAGTTGGCAAAAAAGTATTTGTATGAAGAATGCTGCATCTGAATATTCAAATTTCCCTACTACATGGATGTCAGAATCCTCAGTATTCATAAAAGAGTAAGCTATAAATACCCTGATGACCTACTGTTTCCAGCGAGATTCTGAAGTGCGGATCCACTGGACACTATTATAATACCTCGGGAGCTGAGGAGACGTCATATTCAAAAGGCTAAATTAAAAAACATCGGAGAACTGCAAATCAGGTGGCACTTTAAAGGAATAGTTCACCCAAAAATGAAAATTCTCTCATCGTTTACTCACCCTAATGCCATCACAAATGTGTATGACTTTCTTTCTTCAGCAGAACAAAAACAAAGATGTTTAGAAGAATTTCTCAGCTCTTTTGGCCCACACAATGCAAGTGAATGGGAGCCAAAACTTTTAAACTCCAAAAATCACATAAGTCAGCAAAAAAGTAATTCATACAACTCCAGTGGTTAAATCAATGTCTTCAGAAGCTATATGATAAGGTGTGGGTGGGAAACAGATCAATATTTAAGTCCTTTTTTTTACAATAAATTATCCTCCCAGCTCAGTCAAACTCCACTTAAACTTTCACTTTCACATTCTTCTTCCTGTGTTTTTGTTATTAACATTCTTCATGCATATCACCCCCTACTGGACAGGGAGAAGAACTTCTAGCAAAGAAGGACTTAAATATTGATCTGTTTCTCACCCACACCTATCATATCACTTCTAAAGATATGGATTAAAACACTGCAGTCATATGGATTGCTTTTATGCTGCATTTATGTGCTTTTTGGAGCTGCAAAATTTTGGCACCCATTCACTTGCATTGCAGGGGTACGTACAGAGCTGAAATATTCTTCTAAAATCATAGTTTGTGTTCTGAATAAAAAAGAAAGTCATACACATCTGGGATGGTATGAGGGTGAGTACATGATGAGAGAATTTTCATTTTTGGGTGAACTATCCCTTTAAGTGCTATATATACCAACAAAGTTGCTCCTTGTGCTTAAATTGTGCTTGTTTAACAAAACCAGAGTAGATTGTTTTCACAGTTGATGTTATTACATCATATACAGTATTCGGGTCACGGGACAATGCCCACATTCCCGGATAAAGTACGTCCGGAATGTATTCATACTACTCACCTGCACACCTAAAGAACATACTTACATACTCTGACAGTATGCAATTTCATATGCCATTACATGACATAAAAAAAACACAAAAAAAAACAAGTGGCATCTGCAAACAAATACCAGACATTTTCTGTAAACTAACTTCACTTTCTGAGTCATTTTTGCAATTACTTTTTCACTAAAGGTGATTTTTAGGGGATGTATGAAGTCAGTTCAGTGATGACAACTCTCGGAAAGATTTAGCATGTTAATGTGGGTATGACTTATTGATAGGATATTGATCTTGGGGGACTAGATCTGCTACTCTGCTGCTGCACAATTAGACAAAATTCAAGACATGCTGCATCGAGTATGTATGACATACTGCTGCACAAATATACATTCCAAACAATTCCCATGCAGTAGCTCTAAACTGTGCAGCTGGGGTGGAGGTGGGTTTCAGAGAAAAACTCACAGCGCGCTGCAGTGAAACCTGCTTATCTGCAAACTGAGCCATTTAAACATTAGAAAAAGAGAGAATCGCAAGTTGATTGGCTACCCGATTACATGTCAAAGGATCAATCAGCTTACACCATGCGAGCCGATTGCCTTAACATATCACATGTGAGCGAGCCAATTGGCTAAAACATAAGCTCAAAGAATCAGATTGTGCCACATAGAGATTCATGGCTAAACTTTGGTCATTTTCCCTCAAATTCATACAGGCTGTCCAAGCAGAGTAACCACAGGTAGTTAATTTAATTTACTATGTTCCACTAACGTTTAACCAGAAAGTGTAAAAATACTTTCTGTCCTTATTTTGAACAATAGATCTATGATTTTATCATTAAAAATCTACCAAACTTCTTATTGCGAGCGAAATGGTTAGCTTAAGTGTGCTATTTTTTATATATTTTAAAACATAATTTAAGTGTCCAAATAAATTTTGGGGGCCACTGTAAGCTTGTTGTGTGTGTTTATTCAGCCACTGACCTCTTTCCAGATATAGTAGTGGCTCAGGAAGCAGCCCACCTCTCCCTTGGTCAGAGTGCGGCCAGAGAAGGGGTCGTAGTAACCAGGTAAGAGATCAACGCCTAGAATTTTTATATCGCTGCTGTTCAGAGCTCTACATAGACATGCAATTGAAAACACAAATTCTTGCTGTTATCATGATCATTTTCTACAAATACAATCTCAATAAATACTCAAATGAATATATAATACAAAGTATCTATGAACTTACGCCCCATCTACAGCGTCCACTACTTTAGCATCAATCTCTAGCTCATACAGCGACCACAACATCCTATCCCTTCGGGATGGACGTCTGCGAAGGTTTATCAAGTAAATCTGAGAAGCACACAAACACAAAAACACATTTTAGTGTACCAAACATTGGGATTACTGTAGCTCAAACAAGGTGTACTCTGTCTTGATAGTCGAATAATACTCAATGCACTCATCTTTACCTCATCAAATTTCATGAGGTCTGACTTTTTGGGTGGAACATGAACATGGCGAGAGACGTACATGGGCGGCCCATTGACTGCAGGAGAGATTATATCAATTGAATAAATCCTTCACAATGATTCCATCTGACCAAGGAGCTAATCACTATTTAACACAATCTTGAAATACAGTGGGGTCCAAAAGTCTCGGACATTAAAATTTGGGATTTTTTCTATTAAACCTGGAAATGACAATTTTAAAACAAAGAAATGTTATTTTGTACATATATACATATATATATATATATATATATATATATATATATATATATATATATATATTTTTTTTTTTTTTTTCTTTTTTTTTAATTAAACCTTTTACTAAAATTGTTTAATTTGTACTAAAAATGTGTATTAAATTAGAAAAAATGCAAAAACTGTTTAATTAATGGTCTCAGATTTTGGATCTCACTATATCTGTTAAGCATTACAAAGCAAGACACTGGATCTCTCCAGATTATATAACCATTTTCAGATAATGCCAGTACAAACAAATTTGATTCATTTGATTCATTCACTGTCAGTGTTACTCACTCAAAGATTCCAGGTACAGGTGGACAAAATGTATTTGATCGTCCTCCATGGTCTGATGAGGCTTTGCAGGTATGTTCAGATACCCATAACGCTTTTTGTTGCACAGGTACATCTGAACCTCTGTTTAACCAAATGAATAATTTAAGATGAATAAATACAAATCTATCTTTTTTCACATGTTCAGTTCTTTCTAATGCTCTCTGACTATCAATCCTCAAACATTTTACAGTTAGTTGGACATTGAATGGAATTTTTTCTTCCGACCAAAATAAATCCAAATGTTATATCCATTTTCTTACATAAGATAACTTTGACTCCAAAGACACTTTGGAGTCATCCAGAAGAGAGTGCCATACCGGATATTCTGCAAGAGAAGGCAAAAACAATGATGTCGTCAAAGGGCCAAGAGTAGTCTTTGTGAGGAGGGTGGAAGGCCACTTTCTTGGTGCCCTCTTTGCGGAGATCCAGCAGAACAGTGGAGTGAACCATCGGCACAGGGTAGCAGCCCAGTTTCTGGCGTTGTTTTGTTGGAAAATATTCAGCAGTACGACGGTAGTAACCCTGAAATAGACAGAAAACAACACAACAACTTAACATGTAGTTTTATTAACAAGGTTCGGGAGGAGCAAATTCATTTAATCCGACCAATCACACAGCCAGAGTAAGAGTATATAAACAGCTGCTTACCTCTAACTAGCACTGAGACTTTCTGGCATCCCACCACCTCCCCATCTCCTATCTATTCCATCAATACTAATCCAGTCCGGGGGGGGGAGTATTCGAGCTTGGATCAAGTCTCGAGACTCAAGCCCTTCACCCCGGACAGCGAGCCACACTTGTTTACACTACCCTCAGGGTTGGGAAGGTTACTTTTGAAATGTATTCCACTACAGATTACAGAATACATGCTGTAAAATGTAATTTGTAACGTATTCCGTTAGATTACTCAAGGTCAGTAATGTATTCTAAATACTTTGGATTACTTCTTCAGCACTAGTAGATTTTTTCACTTGCTTTGACTATAAAAACTCTGCCAGTACAGTAAGACAAAACACACGTTAAAAATACATTCTCTGAAAAACCTAAATATCTTATGCAGTGTTGTTTCTAAAACAAGATAAATCAAACTGATCTTGTTTTAAGGATTTTTAGATATTTTTACAGGAAAACAATACAAAAATTATTATCAAGAATTAAATTTTTGCCCTAATATCAAAGGTCTTACTAGAAAAAAAGAAATTATGATCTAACGTGAATTTTCTTGATAAAAAATTATGATCGTGCCTAGTAACGTGCATGTAAAATGGCTAGAAATAGCATTTACAAGGTTTATTTCTATTTCTTCTGCTCCAAACTTACTTCTCTGTCTGCTCGTATGAATGTAACACATCATAAGAAAGTGTTTCACCGCTGTTCAAATGCACTTTGGATCGCATCATTTGTATGTATAAATGTTTTCCATCTGAAAGGACTAAATATTAAATGAATCAAATGACAATAAAATGCAAAGTAATCTCTTCAGTAATCAAAATACTTTTTGAATGTAATTGTATTCTAATTACCAATGATTTAAATTGTAACTGTAGTAGAATACAGTTACTTATATTTTGTATTTTAAATACGTAATCCCGTTACATGTATTCCGTTACTCCCCAACCCTGACTATTCTTAATACAAGATTAAATTAACAGCGAACTACTGAAATAAAGGACCAGTATTTGTGCAAACATCACCTTCCTACTGTGGGTCTTAACAACATGAAAAACTCAATTTAAATAAAAAATGCATTTTGAAATAATAATGAACAGACCTATAAATGAACAATTATCACCAAAAGTGATGTTATATTTCTTAGGAGATACTGACTAGCACTAGTGATAGCAGTCCCATTCACACAAAGACAGTGGCCCCAAAAAGTGTTTAGACACTTAAAGGAATATTCCGGGTTTAGAACATGTTAAGCTCAATCGACAGCATTTGTGGCATAATGTTGATTTACCACAAAAATTAATATAGACTCCTCCCTCCTTTTCTTTAAAAAAATGCACAGATCTGGGTTACAGTGATACAGTGAAGCACTTACAATGGAAGTCAATGGGGCCAGTCCATAAATGTTAAAATACTCACTATTTCAAAAGTATAGCTACAAGACATAAACCATTTGCATGTTAACATGATTTTAGTGTGATAAAATCGCTTACTAACTTTTTCTGTGTAACGTTATATCCAATTTTACAACTTTGTTGCCATGACGACGTAATGCTGGAGGCCTAAACCCTGTAAAAACGACAATATGAACAACTTTACAGCTCAAATAATACATGAGTTTTAACAGAAGAATTAATCCAAGTGCTTTTATAAAATTATAAGCTTCATATTTCTGCCTTTAAACCCTCCAGAAATTGGCCCCATTCACTTCCATTGTAAGTGCCTCATTGTAACCTTGGTTTTTTTTTTTTTTTTAAAGAAAAGGAGAGACGAAACTGTAACAGGGTTCAGTGGAAAGGAGGAGGTGGGAACAGGACGAAGCATCAAAGTAATGTTTTTAATAAACTTAAACACAAAGACACACAAACGTAAATGCATTCAGGGCAGCTGCCTGTAGCTCTCTCTCTCTCCCGAACTGCCACATCTCGTTGCACTTATTATTCTCCTCGGATGATTAGCCCGCCATCCTCCTTGTTAATTTTTGTGGTAATCAAGATTATGCCACAAATGCTGTCCATTTAGCCTAATTTGTACATCCACTAATAGTCACATTGACACCAATTGGCTAAACGTAACTGCAAAAATGGCTCAGATGACTCAAATTAGTTCTGAGAAATGTGCTAGCATCCTTTGTTAGCAGATACCACGTTTTCAAATTTTATTAACAAATGCAATTAAATTCATACATTTAAGTGTGTTTTCAAATACTTTTTGGGGCCACTGTTTGTCAAATCTAACAAACTAGGGTGATTTTAAGGTGACACGTAAAATTATGTATGAAGATTTTTTAAAGGAACGTTGCTAATATTACACAGCAACACTGGAACTAGTTTTGGTTATTTTATCAGCGTTATGTTTGTTGTATGGCAGGATGAAATGTTAGCAATCACATATTGTATTTCATAAGATCTTCCAGTACACACGTTCACACAGTGATGTACATTTTTAAGCTCGAAATTGGTTTTACCTGTGGGGTGATGCCACACCAGTAGTTGGAGTATGCTGATTGTGAGTCCAGCATGGGGGCGATAACAGACTTATTCTCCGCCATGAGGAGGTGCAGTGTGTCAGGGTTGGTCAAGATGTTATCTGTGTCTGAATACTGTAGATGATTAAATAAATACCATGAAGAAAACACAATCTAATAAACAGCAAAAAAAAAAAAAAAAAGAAAAAAATGATATAAGCAAAAATAACTGTGAAATCTATTGGCAAACTTCATTTTTCAGACCCCAAAAAGAATGAGCCCTTGTGTACCTTTATGAATCTTGACCTTGTAGTAACATTTTGAATATTCCTATGAGACTTTTGTGTGTGTGAGCCAAAATTGGGGTATATATGATCTAACTAGTCATACCAGAATGTAGTCAGCCCAGCGTCTCTTGGCGAAGTTCAGCGCTGCCTGTTTGAGCTTCATAATATGTTCATAGCGGCCGTTTGTCCAGTGCTTGGGCCCCAGCTCACCTGTATAGGCCCTGCAGATAAAACAATCAATAAAACTAGGCTTCACTGGTTGTATCTAAACTTGAGCAGGTGGGCTAAAGCCTGTATATTTTACCCAGTCGAAAATCTTGAAGGGATAGTTGACCCAAAAATGTAAATTCTTTCTTCATTTATTCACTCTCATGCCATCCCAGATGTATATGACTTTATTCAGCAGAACATTAATGAAGATTTTTAGAAGAATATCTCAGCTCTATAGGTCCTTACAATGCAAGTGAATAGTGATCAGACCTTTGTAGCTTCAAAAAGTACATAAAGGAAATATAAAAGTAATCCATATGACTCCAGTGTTTAAATCCATATCTTCAGAAGTGATATAATAGGTGTGGGTGAGAAACAGAACAATATTTAATCCTTTTTACCCTAAATCTCCACTTTCACTTTCAGATGTGAAAGTGAAACTAAACAGGCACCATATGTGACTTTCAGATGTAAACGTGAAAGTGGCGATTTAGAGTAAAAAAGGACATACATTTTGTTGTATGTCTTTTCTCACCCACACCTATTATATCGCTTCTGAAGATATGGATTTAACAACTGGAGTTTTATGGATTACATCTATGTTTTCTTTTTGTGATTTTTGGAGCTACAAATATTTGATCACCATTCACTTGCATTATGAGGACTGACAAAGCTGAAATATTCTTCTAAAAATCTTCATTTGTGTTCTGCTGAAAAAAGAATGTCATACACATCTGGGATGGCATGAGGGTGAGTAAATGATGAGACAATTTTCATTTTTTCAAGTCCAATCACTTAGAAAAGTAATATAGTACACCTCAATAAGAGACACAATTTAAGCATTTTTACATATTGTATTGTGTGTAAAGGTAATCTCACTTGGGTTTATCCATTGGTCTCCACTCTACAAAGTGATATTGGGTTTGCATGATGGTGAGCCATTCTCGCAGGATTGCTGTTGTGTTGTCAATGTTGTGGTCTGTCGCTGCCCTACAAAAATAAAAAAATAATGAGCAGCAAGAGAGAAACTGATTAGGGCTATCTGAGTAATTACACTATGACAGTGTGAACACATACAAACTGTCTAACCAAAGACTGCAAGTGAATTAAGGGCAACAGTAACAAATATATGAACTACAGTGTAATACGTTTTGGGCATGCTTTACATGGCAATGTTCATGCATTGAATATTTACATGCATATATGCCACTGATTAATACAAATGAACAACATGTACTTGAGTATTTTGTTGGTGCTCGTCCTAGAATTCTTTAGGCCAATTTCTGCTAAAGTACACACACTTTTAGACACAAAATAAAAATAAAGCCTTGTAAATAGTAAAATCCTGCAATACATAGTCGGCTCAATCCTTTTACATATTTTAAAGAGTATGCACTAGGAATCAAATAATCAAATGTGTGTGCATAATGTGCATCAAAAAAAGAACATAAATCTGGGAAGTTATTAATTAGGGGGAAGGAGATTTGCTTTTAGGAGAAAGTCTGAAGAAGACAAGAAGTCATGGGGAGGAGGTGATGGAATGCAAATAAGATTGACCTTTTGACTTCTACAAACAAGACCTTATTTACGCTAGCGCTATCTTTGATTTTTAATGGGTATGACAACGAGGCTGTAAAGGATAGACTAACCATCTCTTCAATGGCACGAATGGTAAAAAGCTCATAGATCACATCTGATTTTCCACAACTCATGTAGTCTGGAGTTCTTTGTATACTGAATGTTCTTGGACAGATATTTTATCAATGTTTTGTCCACGGAACAATCCAAAAACACTTTAAACTGCAGTACAGCCCATTGAAGAGATGGTTAGGCTATCCCTCACAGCCTCGTTGTCATTCCCATTAAAAATTCCCAAAAGATGGCGCTAGCGTGAATAAGCTCTATAAGAAAGAAAATCAACAAGCTTAAACTTCAGGAAGGAACTAAGTCACCTACCAGATAGAGATACGCTCTTTGGGATAGTTTAGTCTCTCCAGAGCTCCGAGGTAGTAAGGTAAAGAATGAGCGGCGTTACGTGCGATTATTGCTATTACGACCGTGGGCGGCTGCATCTGTGTCTCTTCGGTATAATTTTCCTCTGTAAAGAAACATTGTGCTACCGCAAGAATGGTCAAAATAGTTGTAATCCAAGACAACATGGTTGGATTGGATTTCGATTGTCAGCGGCGTCGTCTCGCATACAGACCCCATCCGCGTCAGCAGTTGAGGGAAAGAGGGATCTTCCCTAAATTTCACATTCCCCCTAAAGTCTCCGTTCTCTCTCTCCCCCCACACTCCCCCTAAAGTCTCCGTCCCCCCCAGAGGAGCCAACGTGTGCTGTTCGCTGAGTTTAAGCAACTCCCGTATAGGAGGATACGTTCATTGCGAAATGTTACATTTTTAGAATGTCTGTGAGGACAAATGATCCAAAGGACCACGTCGACATTCATTCCGCGAGCTGTTACATTTTAGAATGTTAAATGTTGCAACGACATTTTCTAACTCAGTTTCATCAGTTAAAAAATGTCAAAGGCGACTGTTGTCGCTTTTCGCTGTTTCCGTCGTAACCATAAGAAGCGTACATTTGTTATGGTTACCGACTAAATCGCTGACTGACTAAAATACGAGCACTTTTGGCTGATATTTTCAAAGTTTAGTCCCAGCTAATAATACGCTTCCAAGTGCAGTAAGCTTCTTAATACTTTCATTTATGGCGTTGTGTCTGAAATAAACGTGTAAAATAAAAAGCGTCCATGAATAATACTTGCGTTTTCATAAAGCGACATATTCAATTAGATAAGCTAGCGTTTGTTAACAACCAAGTCATTGAGAAAGTATATTATTATACACTTAAACAATGAGGAATACATTAAGGAGAAAATGCTTTTATTTCCCAAAACAACCATGTAAATTTAGTTTTGCTTCTTTCAAAGAACAACCACAAGAGGGATGCGTTGAGCTTGTTTCCCAACCAACGGCGATCATTTTACTTTGCTCCATTGACATTACTCGGACTATTTCCTCTTAATTACGTATAATAATAATCAATGAACCGAAGCTATAAATTGACAGTAATGTTTATACACTGAAAAAAAGGGGTAACTTGCTATTGTTTCCTCAAAAATCTATTTATACTTGTTTTAACCCATAAAAATGACTTTTGTTTGGTGTAACCTTATTTTTCTGGTTAATTTATTCAGCTCTAATAATTTTTTGTACTTGAATAAAACCAGTAAATTTAGATGTAACCACATGAAGCACATTTTTAGGTTACCTGACCATTTGTTTTTATAGTGTAGATGCCAGATATTTTTTCATATTCCATTTTGCACTTTTCCATCTGGCCCTATTTTCCAATCTTGTACTTTTTACTGGTTGTTCACTTACAAAAGAAAGTAAAATTGATGAGTGGCCATACAGACCATTGAGTTCTTCCCTTTATGAACACTCAGACACTCATCACAGTCGCAGAAAGATAGGCGAGAGGAAGTTGTATAAGAGGAAGACTTTAAAATATCAAGAAAAAGTTCTAACCTATGTTTCCCTGAAGTGTCTTATGTTTCCCATGGCTGTAAAATAAGGGCCGTTGCACTTTAGTTTAAAGGGATAGTTCACCCAAAAATGAAAATTCTCTCATCATTTACTCACCCTTATGCCATCTCAGATATCTGTGACTTTCTTTTGTTAAACACAAATTAAGATTTTAGAAGAATATCTCATCTCTGTTGGTCCATTCATTGCAAGTAAATGGTTGCCAAAACTTTGAAGCTCCAAAAAGCAAAGAGATGAAGGCACTGAGAGAGCTGACATTCAGCTAAACTGAATTTAGAGGCTTTCAAGTGGCCCCTCTGTCATTGACTAGTGGCACTGTCTGTAACAATTAAATTAGCACTCTGGTCTGGTCCGGAGACTTGGGTCAAAGGGAGTGTCGTTTCATAGTTCCCTTATGCCTACCCCTCCAACCCCTGGCCCTTGGAGGGCACTTTCCCAGCACCTGCAGCACTGCCAAGCCTGAGAGAGTTCACCAACATCCCAAATAACTTTTCACTGCTGGGTCAAAGGTCTGTAGAGCAGGGCAACACGGTGTGGCGGGGGTCGAGGGCACACAAGAGAACTAGCTGGGCCCAAACATTTATTCAGAGAAGGTTGGGGCCATTGTCCCTCCTGGACAACTTTGATTAAGCCACTTTATCCTATGCCTAGTGGGGGGTCTGCCATGAGCCTATGGATATATAGAAGACATGTGGCATACAAAGTGAAAGGGGGGCTGGAAAGGCCATTGGTCCAAGCACCTCCGCAGACGCTTTCTCCCTGTCTTCCCCTTTTCTTTACTGGGTCAGTCAGAATCCCTGAAAGGGCAGCTGCAACACTCTGGGAAAGACTCGATCTTCGTTCAGCGTGGCAATAATCAATAATCGTGTTCCCATACAGGCGTCTCACGGCTCATCAGCTCAATAACTGTCACTCACAGTCCCACGGTCAGCTCAATCGCAAAAACTTACTCAGCAGGCATGGCATGACAGCTCAACGCTGAATGAATGATGTTTAATGTGTCACTTTGTTTGAATCTTTACTGATCCTTTTTTGGAAGGTTTATTTCACGAAAAGATGTCGTCTGTTTGTGAAATGAAATAATAATGTACTGCTTACTACCTACTGTGTAGAATATTTAAGCCATTACTGCATACAAGGCTTGCCATGATGCCAAGATTGCAGTCATCAAGACCAATACCAGTGAAATTTTAAGACTCTCAATACCACTTTCGATATCACAGCAAAAGCTAAAAACACCATTAAATGCATTCCTTTATTTAAAAAGTACATTATTTATAGAAATATTAATTAAATTAAAACAGTGAAAAAAAATGGTGAGTGTCCGCACACTGACTTATAGCTCCAAAAATACTTTATTGGCTTACACTTGCTTGCAACATTTCGACCATTAGGTCTTATTTAAATTAAAGCAGTTGCATGTAGCCTTTTATTTTTCTCTGTTAAGTAAACCATTTTTTTAAAAGTAATTTTTCAAATGGCCTGGGTAGCTCAGCGAGTATTGAAGCTGACTACCACCCCTGGAGTTGTGAGTTTGAATCCAGGGTGTGCTGAGTGACTCCAGCCAGGTCTCCTAAGCAACCAAATTTGCCCGGTCGCTAGGGAGGGTAGAGTCACATGGAGTAACCTCCTTGTGGTCACGATTACAAGTTCTCGCTCTCAATGGGGCGTGTGGTAAGTTGGGTGTGGATCACGGAGAGTAGCATGAGCCTCCACGTGCTGTGAGTCTCTGCGGTGTCATGCACAGCGAGCCACGTGATAAGATGCGCAGATTGACTGTCTCAGAAGCGGAGGCAACTGAGACTTGTCCTCTGCCACCTGGACTGAGGTTAGTAACCGTGCCACCACGAGGACCTAGTAAGCAGTGGGAATTGGGCATTCCAAATTTGGGAGAAAAGGGGATAAAAATACAAATAAAATTTTTCAAGAAAACCAATTTTTTACTTTTTCACCTTTCAAACAGTAGAATGCTTGAGAATTGTTGTCTCAGTTGAGGAAAAGTTTGCAAAAAAAAAACTACAATTTTGTTATTTTTTACTCAACCTCATGTCTTTCCCAACCCACATGACTTTCACTTTTCCATGGAACACAAAAGATATTTTAAAGAACGTCACAATCGCTGATTTCAAAACAATAGCAGTGGATAGTGCCTTACTTTAAAGCTTTAAAAAACACCCAAAAGTGTCATAAAGGTAATACATGGGTCATAATCCAAGTTTTCTGAAGCCATACAATCACTTTGGAATTTGATTTTCACTCTCAAATCAAATCAATGATCAATTCATGCATACTGAGCCCAAATCAAATATGGAAACACATCAGTAACATCAGACGTCATTGGTTCTTGCACATCTCTTGACTAAATATCATGATGTCATGCTTTCAGAAGACCTGGAATATGACACATGAGTCATGTGGACTATGTTTTATGACACTTTTAGGGGCTTTTTTAAATTTTAAAATGCGTCACTATCCACTGCTATCCATTCATGTATGTAAATCAGTGATCGTGGCATTCTTTAAAATATCTCCTTTTGTGTTTTGCAGAAGAAAGAAAGTAATTTTTGGCCAGTGTCTTTCTGACAGTGGAGTCATGAACAGTGACCTTTATTGAGGCCTGCAATTCCTTGGATGTTGTCCTTGGCTTTTTTGTGACTTCCTGGATGAGTTGTCACTGTGATCTTGGAGGAAATTTGGATGGTCGGCCACTTTTGGGAAGGTTCACTGCTGTGCCAAGTGTCCATTTGGAGATAATGGCTCTCACTGTGGTTTTTTGGAGTCCCAAAGCCTTTGAAATAGCTTTGTAACCCTTCCCAGACTGATGTATCAATCACCTTTTTCCTCATCATCATTTCTGGAATTTCTTTCAACATTGGCATAGTGTGCTACTGAGTGAGACATTTTAGCCAGCTTCATGCAGCTGAATAAAGTTCTATTTAGGTGTTGATTTGATTGAACAGGGCTGGCAGTAATCAGGCCTGGGTATGTCTAGTCCAGCTGAATCCCATTATGAATGCAGTTTCATAGATTTGGGGATTTAGTAACTAAGGGGCAAATACTTCTTCACACAGGCCCAGTTGGTATTGGATAACTTTTTTGCATCAATATATTGTATTATCATTTAAAAACTGTATTTTGGGTTTATTCAGATTGTCTTTGTTTTATGTTAGATTTTGTTAGATTTTTTTGAAACAATTTAGTATGAGAAATACACAAAAACAGAAGAAATCAGGATGGGGGCAAATACTTTTTGAAAGCACCGTAATTACAGAATTTTCATATTTGGGTGAACAGTACTTTTATTTCAGCAATTGTCGTCCAGTTATGATTTTGGAAATAAATACGATTATTTTGCAGATTTAATCCAATTTTGTGTCAAAATGTCTTAACTTTTTGACATCCCTGATAGCACACATTCCTTACCCAGATGTCTATTTGATGTGTGTGTTTACATATGGAAGATGTATTTTTTTTACTTTGCTCATCTGCAATACATCTATAAGACGTATGCCAATAAGTATGTCTCAGATGTCAATAAGACATTCAGTTTTTGATTAGAATGTTTGTAAATCTGATCTTTTTAAGGTATTTATCATATGTTAATTATATTGTAATGCTTTCCAGATAAAAAGATCTAAAATAGACATTTCGGAGATGTACGGTACTTGAGCTATCTGGGTTTATGAATAAAATAATGAGTCAAAAAGGACCTGTTTACAGTTGATAATGTACATCATCATGTTGCATACTGCAAAAAAAAATGATAAAATAAATTGTATGAATAATATGGTGTTATCCATTCTGAACATACCCATCACTTTCTAAATCTCAAAAACAGTTGTTTGACCAATAATACCATTAGTATTATTTGAAAACACTGTGCATTTCAGTCCTTTTCTGTCTGTGTTACAGATACAGATAGTGCAGGCAGACACATACTGTAGATATCAGGGAAAGAAAGCTAATGGGAATGTATTGATATAGTCAGTATAGATAAATTGACTGGTAATCAGACCATTGGCAGCTCATATGTTCCCCTTTGGCCAATACTGTGGGATGACCAAAGCACTTAGATGAAATTGCCTCTGTAAATCTATAGGCGGTTGTAGTCTTGTTGTTCCATCAGTAGAGTGGAATTCTAGAGGAAGTCTGACACCTTTTTAGGCACACAGATTGCTTCACACATTCCTGTAACTCATTGCTTTTTCATATTGAAGTTATTGTGTTCTATCCAACTTTGCTGAATAGTCCGACGTGCTTCATCAAAACAAGGTCCCAATATTCCACGTGATGTACGATGGATATTGCTGTGGTACAGAGGAATCCAGCAACAACTGCAGTGAAACCCTTTATTAGACCCTTTATTCATTTTATTAAAATTAATAACATTAACCAATGCATTTTGGCACGTAGGCCTTCATCCTGTTCAGGCCTTAAACCTGTTAACCCTGATGAAGGCTTACGTGCCGAAACGAGTTGGTTAATGTTATTCATTTTAAGTCTAATAAAGGTTTTCATTGCAAGTGTTGCTGAATTCCTCTGTGCCATTCCTGTTGTTTCTATCCATGCACCTTGTGAGTGGGTAAAGCAGTGCCAGATCTACTTCTACAATGATGGCTATTGCTGATCAGCATAGTGCCTCCTGGCATGATATTTTATGAGAGGCCTTGACTAATAATAACCAATAGTTTATTTAAAAAAATTATATTATCATTATTTTTAGATATCAAAAGGCAACTATTCATTGGTGTGGAAGCTAAATTGATATCAGGCCACCAATAAAATACATTTATTTAAACAGAATAGTTAAGCCAAAAATTACAACACTGTAATAATTTACTCACCCTTATGTCATTCCAAAGAAAAAAAAAAAGGTCTGCTCTTTGCAAAAGCACAAATTCTTCAGATATAGGCCTTCAAGGCCCCAAAAGGGCCAAAAAGCACCATAAAAGTAGCGTAGTCCACACGACTCATACACTCTATCCCAAGTCTTCTGAAGCCGTATGATAAATGTGTGTTGAAATCGAAATCGTTATTCACTGAAAATATTTCCATCTGCTGTAGCTCTCAAGTCCCATTCACACATGCACATATGAAAACTGGGTTTGAAGTCAATTTAAACACCAAATGCCACAGGTTCTCACATTTACTGTAAATGAGAGTGACACAAATTTGAAATATGCAGAAGTATGAATGAGATTTGAGTTACAGCAGCAAATGTTCAGTGAATAATGGCTTAAATGTACATTTTTCTTTTTGTTTTCTGTTTTTTACTTGTAGAACTGTGTATTGAGACAGATTTCCCGATTTGATTTGATGATTCTGATTTATTTGGATGTATTTCAGCTATAATGCCCATTTTGCTCACATATGGGGGACCTTCTAACCTGGTACATTACGGAAATATGAATTTTACAAATTACATTTTATCATAAGTTTTTCATAATTTTGGTCACATTTGTAGCTTTTTTTTTTTTTTTAAATATACAAATTCCATGTTTTCCATTAATGAATATGATGTCTTGAATTTACATATTTTATATTCATATATTATATTTAATAAATTATTATAAGAATAGCAGCATATGTAGGACAAGTGCTAAAACGGTACTGTCTCTTTAAGAATAGCAGCAGCTCAGTGAGTGTCCCACAGAAGTTACTTTACGGCATCCGTGCTATGAATGATTAGAATTAGAATCTTTTTTGTTGTTTTTGAACAGAAAGGGTATTAAAGAGATATTATTCAATGACAAATGGATTGTGTGGATCTCACTTTTAGATTAATATTACACGGAACAAGTCAAACTGAACTTTTACTCTCAACACGCAGTGAAAGGATCTCTGTGCTGAACCTCTATACTACTGATTCCTGATCTTTATAGTGCCACATCTTTGTCTAATGAAGAGGATAGTAGAAACTTTGTGGAACCATTAGAACTTCCTAAACTATCGGCTGAACAAAAAAAATTCTCTTGATTCTGAGATAAACTTGGAGGAGCTTGACGATGTAATTAAAGCCCTGCCTACAGGCAAGTCTCCGGGGCCAGACGGCTTTGCTGCTGAATTTTTTAGATCTTATGCTACAGAACTGACTCCACTTTTGCTAGAAGTTTATATGGAATCATTAAAGAATGGAAAGCTTCCTCCAACCATGACACAAGCCCGGATCAGTCTGATTCTTAAAATGGACAAAGATCCAAGCGACTTGTAAAAGTTACCATCCAAATTCCCTGATCCAGCAAGACATTAAAATATTGTCAAAAATGTTGGCTAACCGATTAAGTAAAGTTATGATCTCTTATACATATAGATCAGGTGGGGTTTATTCGGGGCTGTAACTCTTCTGATAACACTAGGCATTTCATTAATGTCATGTGGGCAGTGACGAATGATCAGACTCGGGTCGCTGCCATCTCACTTGACGCCGAAAAAGCATTTGGGATGGTAGAATGGGATTATCTTTTTAAGATTTTGGAAATGTATGGGTTCGGGTATACTTTCATTGGATGGATTAAGTTACTTTATAGACACCCGGTAGCGGCGGTACAAACAAATGGATTAATTTCAGATTATTTTACTCTGGATAGGGGCACTCGGCAGGGTTGTCCTCTTTCCCCATTATTGTTCTGTCTTGCCCTGGAACCATTAGCAGCTGTGATAAGACAGGAGGATGATTTTCCAGGGGTGATGGTGGGAGGCGTGGCGCATAAGCTTTTGCTTTACACAGATGATATTTTATTATTCTTCTCTGACCCCACTAGATCTATGCCTTGCCTCCACAGAATTATTAATTCCTTTTCTAAATTCTCAGGATAAAGAGTTAATTGGCCTAAATCCGAAGCTTTGGCTCTGACAGTGTTCTGCCCAGTAATGGCTTTTCAACTGGGGGCCTTCCAGTGGCCAAAACAGGGCATTAAGAATTTGGGTATTTTATTCCCAGCAAATTTGTTTGATTTAGTTAGAGTTAATTTTGACCCTTTAATAAAAAGGTTTTCGAGCGATGTGGGCAGGTGGGCTTCATTACATTTATCGATGATTGGGAAGGTTAATGTCATTAAAATGAATTGTATTCCAAAATTCAGCTACCTGCTACAATCTCTCCCTGTAGATGTCCCCTTCTCTTATTTCAAGCAATTTGATAGCATAGCGAAGTCCTTCATTTGGAATGGTAAACGTCCCAGATTACATTTCAGTAAGTTGCATAGGCTGATTGACAAAGGTGGGCTAGGCCTACCCAAGATTTTGTTTTATTATTATGCATTCAGTCTCAGACATTTTGTTCATTGGTCGCTTCCACCTGAGAGAGCCCCTCCCAGGTTTTGTGTTGAACAGGAAAGCCTTTCTATCAAAATAACCAGAGAAGTTAAATTACACCTTGTTATCTCGCATTTGCACGCGGTATGGACAAAAGTGTCCAGAGTGTTTAATTCAGACATTTATTTAAATGTTGCTTCAAGCATATGGCTGACCCCAAAGTTATGTATTAATAAGTCCCCTTTCTGCTGGACAGAGTGGATTGTGAGGGAGGTTAATATGTTCGGTGACCTATATGAGAGTGGAGTGTTGAGATCCTATGAAAATATGGTTTAACCTTTTGGGATTCCCAGGTCTCAAGTCTTCAGGTATTTACAGCTGCGCCACCTGCTCTGTACTATTTTTGGGAGTAGCATACACCCCCCTAGAGCAGCAGATACTCTGGGAGTGGTGATTGCTGTTTTTGTAAAAGGCCATGAGGAATCAGTGTATTACTCACTGCTAATTCAGAGTCTGGGGGACGGAGCTTTAACTTCTCTCAAGAGATTATGGGAGAAAGATTTAAACTTGGTATTGGAGGAGGGAGTGTGGGCTAGGATTCTAAAAAATGTCAAGTCTACATCTAGAGATGCAAGGATGCGCCTTATGCAACTTAAGATTTTACATCAATTCTATTGGACCCCCTCTAGATTGTATAGGCTTGGTCTTAAAGACACACTCACCTGCTGGCGATGCCAATTAGGAGATGGGGACACAACCCATGTTTTTTGGTGGTGTGATAAGATCCAAGAATTTTGGTTGAGGGTTCAGAGTTTTATGTGTGACGTATTGTGCACTCAAATTAAATTTTGCCCCAGACTCGGTCTGTCATTAATATAGGGGATAAATGCATACAAAACTGGGTTCTAGCCAGTGTTATGATCAGCAGACAGATTATTCTTAGGGTATGCTGGAGTGCCCTCTTTTAAAGAGTGGTGCACAGAGATGGGGAGGGTAGCGGCATTCGAGGAAATGTCATGTGTCATAAAAAATGTGGCAGCTATTTGGAGGGCTCTCGGGGAGGGGCAGTGGAGAGAGAAGTGTAGTTTTAAATGTGTGTGATTATTATTTTTTTTTAATATATTTTTCTTTTTCTTTTTTTTTTGTGTATACTCAAGTGTGACCACAGGGATATTTGTTGAGGGTTAGGGTGGGATTGGGAGGGGGAAAGGGAATATTGGGGGTTAAATGTTGATTCTGTGAACATATGTTTTGCTTTTCTGTGTCAGTTGTGTGAATCAGTAAAAAGTGTTAATCGGAAAAAGAATCGATCAGGCTGATCTCATAGTGAAACTGGAAACAGTACATTGTAAAAAATTACTGTAATTTTAATGGTAAAAAATTTGAAAATGCTACAGAAAATAACCTTTAATTGGTTAACGGGTAATTTACCTTAGCACATACATTAAAAAAATTATAATATATGCTACAAGAACATACATGTAATTTTATGATTAAATATTGTAAGAAATAGTTTTTTAGATGTAAAAGTATGATTTTACCATTTAATTTACAGTAAAAATTTATATTATGTTTAACAAGAGAATACATGTACTTTTTACGGTAAACTATTGTTAAAATTATAGTGGAAAACAATAATCTGGCTTTCCCAGAATTCCCTGCGTGACCCATCACATTTAATTACATTTTATGGGAATGTTATGTTTCTTCTTTTTTTCAATATCAGTTATGTACTTTTGGGTGTTCTGTGTTATATTTGATGTAGTTTAATTCATATTTATTGCATTATTTTAATTTCACATGTGTTACCCTGATGTTGTTAAGTGTTTGTGTGGGTCACACTGCGCACCGTCTCGAAATGCTTATTGGTCATTGCTCCTGGAAGAGCCTATCTTGATGAATTGCATGTCATCATGTGCCCTTCTGTTGTCACTACAGTGATTAACAATACATTTTAAAGTGAAAAGCAGATTAATACAGTTCCACTGTATTTTTTTATTTGTTTATCTTCTTTTCTCCCAATGTGGAATGCCCATTTCCCACTACTTAGTAGGCCCTTGTGGTGGCGCGGTCGCTCACCTCAATCCGGGTGGCGGAGGACAAGACTCAGTTGCCTCCGCTTCTGAGACCGTCAATCCGTGCATCTTATCACATGGCTCATTGTGCATGACACCGCAGAGACTCACAGCATGTGGAGGCTCATGCTACTCTTTGCGATCCACGCACAACTTACCACGCGCCCCATTGAAAGCGAGAACCACTAATCTCGACCATGAGGAGATTACGCCATGTGACTCTACCCTCCCTAGCAACTGGGCGAATTTGGTTGCTTAGGAGACCTGGCTAGAGTCATTCAGCACACCCTGGATTCAAACTTGTGACTCCAGGGGTGGTAGTCAGCGCCAGTACTCGCTGAGCTACCCAGGCCCCCTACAGTCCACTGTATTAAGTTTATATCATTTAATAAAATTTTAGTGGTCACCGTTTTATTTATGGTAAATTTCTGGCAACCAAAGCTGCCAGTTTTTTATTGTAATTTAACTGTTTTCTTTGAAGTGTACCATAAACCAATTAACATTTGTAGTGTATTTTTTTACAGTGAATTTCAGGCAATTCCAGTTGCCAGTTTTTCACTGTAATTTTAACAGGATTTTTGTACAGTGTAGGTTGACTTTTCTTTAGCTGAAATCGGTCTGTGCTTACCAAAATTTGAAACACTGCCCCCAGTGGCCAAAGTGGTAAGTGTTGTTGGCCATATGGGCACGTGTGAGCTCCATTTTCCAGGTGTAACATCCACAGAGGGGCACCAAATGCGAGTGTGAAGCGAGTTGTTTACAGCTGAATGGGCTTCCGGTCGCACCATAGGGAAAGGTAAAAATGCAGGAGTCAATGCACAAATGTCTGATAGATAGGAGATGGTGCTTGTCAGTAAGTTGGCATAATGTGGCCAATCCTAGGGTACCTGAACACCCGGAAACAACATACCAACTTCCTATGTGATCATGTTGGAATCGATATTGGGATTATTTAAATTAATCGTGATTAATCCGAAAATCTATATTTTTATCCAGCCCAATTTATTTGTCATTTTTGGAGCTTGACAGACCCTGGTCACTGTCTGCTTTCATTTTATAGAAAAGATCAGTGTGAGCATTCCTCATAATATCTTAATATAGTAGAATTTTTATTTTTGGACGAACAATCCCTTTAAATGGTAACTTGTTCCGCAGAAACTGTGCAAAGGTTTTGTAGGCTTTTGTGGACAACATGTGCATAGATAGTAGTGCAATTTGCCTAATGCTGATACCCAGTGCACCTGAGGCCTCCAAACAGTCCCATATTCTCTATTGCTTTATTACTTTCTCTATGATATAACAGCTGGCAAATGGTGTTATGGCCTAATCAAGTCCTTTCAGGAGTTACAGCCATTTCTCTTAAATGAACTGCCCAGAGATGTTAATTTCAAAATAAAAGCACTTTAGCAAATGTTCCTATGAAGTTCTATTTGCTCTATATAGTTTCTTGACTTCTGTGAATGGGCTTTGCATGAATCAGCTACTCTTAACTTACAAACTGATTAGGATACCATATTAATTATATTGAAAAGACAGCATCCCTTGTTGTTTTGTTTTGTGCGTGTGGCTTTGTTGAGAGTACTGTGGAAGGGTATGTGTGTACATAAGGCACTGTGGTTCTGTGAAGCCCACAATAGGGAATGAATCTCCCAATAGTCTCTTTAACCTAAGTCACCATCACTGCTTCTCTTACTGTCCTTGTTGCCTGGCAACCAGCCACAGTGAAAGAATGTGTGTGCCTTTTTTAATCAGTGTGGTGGGGGGACAAGTAGAAAGTAAGAAAAGAGTGCAAGAGAGTGTGTAAAGACCCCCCCTCCCCAGTTTGCCAACTAACCGTGGGGGTACCGGAATTAACAAGAAAGGCCTAGAACGCTTGAAACGGGAGGAGTGCCAGAAATCTATCCACTGCAACACACTTCATGTCATTATCTTTAATGATGTCATCAAATATTTAACACTGTAATATTTCAGCTTATACTCTATATCCCACACATAGGGGCTGGGCAATATATTCAACATTTACAAGTATGATAATGTTGTCTCTGTCTTACATTTGAATTTTACAACCAAATCGGACAGAATGTAGGGAAATTAAGTTGTTTGCAAACTGCTTAATCAAATATATTTAGGCTAGTTAAAAATTCCTTTCTCTCACAATTTACTCACTGTTGTTCCAAACCCATATGACATTTTTTCTTATGCAGAACACAAAAGGAGATATCGCGAACCATCTTTGCAACACAATGGCAGTTGATATTGACTCATAAAAGTAGTCCATGTATCATATTCCAAGTCTTCAGAAGGCATAATATATAAATAAATATATAATAATTGTTCATATTATTATGAATAAACAAAAAAATTCATAATAAAAATGTAATAATTATTATATTTTTTATTATAAAATAGATATGATAAAACTGTATAAAAATATAATAACATTTTATAATAGCAAAAAAATAATAATAATTACATAACATTATAAAAAACGTATTGTTTTTCATCTTCTCTATTAGAATTATAAGTAAAGCGCATCAAACACTATCTCGATTTTGACCTTTTTGGAAGAAAATGTCAGTGGCACTTGTTCGCATAAGCCTCATCACCGCAATGCTAGTTGTGAGTGGTTGCCAGGGCATTGCTGTGCGGTTGCTAAGGTGTTCTGAATGGTTGTTAATATGCTGTTATGTGATTGCTAGGGCATTGTTAGGATGTTTTTGGTGGATGCTAGGTGGTTGAAAGTTAAAAAGAACCCATCCACAAACATTTTGGTCACTAAATATGTCTTAGGTTCCACCTTGAATGTAAATCAGTGGGATTTTTTTGCCCATTTTATTGTCTGCCAGGTCAAGGCCATAGCAAGCACCACTACTTAAGTAAACAATGACATAAACTGTATAAAAACAGCAAATGATCAACTACTATTCTACATCTCTGAACCAGTGAAAATCTTATTGACTGATATTAGTGTACCAAAATGAAGCTTTTCACTAAAAACCTGCAAATCCATAGAGGAACTGGTTTTTCTCATGAAATCATAGATATCATGAAAATAGACAGTGTAGAAGATATCCCAGGGCTGTTGTTCGCACCATTTTGTTCTATAATATATCCAGCTCAGGCAGATACTCTATACTATTTATAGATTGCACTTATGTGAAGAAAATCTATATAATGTAGGATGGAATAAAGCCAGTGGTGAGCAATGAAATATAAACTGTGATAATCATGGCGAGAAGCATATTGTTTTATTGAAAACAAGATTGAGCCGTTTTAGACATGCATAACTTACATCTGACAACCTTCATTTCTGTCACCCAGCTAAAACAAACTGACACAAACTCAATCTTAAATCAACAGCAATCATCATAATTCCCAGTACAAAACTATTCTTGAGAAAACAAAACATTTTATGATTAAATACAGCCACATTATGTATGATTTACAGTGTTTTTTGTGCTAAATGTTTATTTCGACCACTTCTGTATGTTCTATGTATGTTGACTGATTGAGGCCTTCAATGGGTGAATAAAAGAAAAAAATCACAAAGACAAAACAATAGTAAACAAATCTAAGATATCAATGTTTCTCTTTAAGGTAATCCACAGCCAGTCATGATGTATAAACAAAACTATTAAATCCTTCTATAGCTAATAATCCTCTACAAGCATTCTTTCACAGATGGGAAGAGGTGTACATTGATCCACCCTATCCTGCTTAGCGTATATAGCAGGCTCGAGATGCCTTCATCTGGTGAGGCTTATTTTAGCATTCTCCCTGGTCCATTGTTTGCCCTCCCTCCTTCTTTCCTCAGAGGGGCAGTTTCATTGCCTACCCTGTGGATCTGGGCTCCTCACCCCCACTGCTCCTTTCAGCTCCTGGGTTAAACATTTATCTGTGAATAGGGCGAGCACAGTGCCAAAACAAATCAATGTTTCCCACTGTACTGATGTGCATGACTTGACAATATCCTACCCAGCTGGCCCACTGGGCAACTCGAAGTCTGTGTATTTTTTGCCCTGTTAGAGGTTAGTTGTATCAGAGTTTCAAATTTGTTATGTACAACAATGTGGATAATAATTTTTAAGAATAGTAAACCGAGCCTCAAAAGCAACAAGTTCTGAAGTTATCTGTGTATAAGAGCAACTTTCCCTGGCTCTTTATAATGTTATTAAAATATTTGAATCTTAAACTACAGAAATGCCATAAGTTATGGCTAAACATAATGTACCTCTGGGATTCCATTAATACTCCTATTAAAAAAGTATTATTACTCTGGACAGCAGTTGGGTCATTGCTACACATTACATTTAACATATGGAATATAATAACAAAAGCACAATTTTTAAAGATGAAAATCTTTTTATTACCTTTTAATTACCTTTTTTCCCAGTGTCAAAAACGACTCGTTCAATGATCCGTTCTAAAGGATTCATTCTAAACACCTCCTTTCAGAGAGACTGCTCTGCTCTGATTGGTCAGATGTCCCAGTCTGTTGTGATTGGTCTACCGCTTAGTGTAGTGTTTGAGGGCGGGTCAAAGCTGTTCGCCAGCAGCAAATGAAGAACAGAGGTGGGTTTTTTTGTTACCAAATTACATAGGTTAGTACAGGAAGTAAGTCTGGAATTACTAATGACTCGTTTCAGGTGTTCAGAATTGGTTCTTTCTTTTGGGAGTCAATAACTCCATGTGTCATGCACTTTGATTTTTGAAACTTTGCAGACTTTTTTACATTCACAAACAGCTATATAACACGCTACATGAAAGGTAATATTTGAAATACCATAATAGGTGCTCTTTAAATATTATATTCTAGTAATCAAATTGCAGTCACTAACTTTCACTTGGTAATTACTTTTAAGAACATTATTTGGGTTACACATTTCTATAATGGTATTTTTAGTATGTAGAATTTAAATAGTAAATTATGTTCAAACATCTCTTTGCATTTCTGTGACAGCTGAAGGGTGTGCACCCCCTAACAAGTCATTGTAAGGGAGAAACTTATGGTACTGAGAGTAAGACTTGCGTGTGACAATGAACAAAGAGGAAATAGACATTCATCTGAATTTTGATTTTGTTTTTTGTTTTTTTTTGTTTTTTAGAAGTGTTTTGGAAAGTAACTTTTAAGGGGTCGTGACATTCCTTTTTAATATATGATTTTGATATGTTCCTTGAGGTTCACTTGTAATATTAGTAATGTTTTTTGCACAAAAACAGTCATATATTTGTAAAACGTGATCATTTCCACCCTCATACTGACCCTCTGTCAGAAACACTCGGTTTTGGGCAGCTTCTCCTTTAAGACTTAAGTAAATGCTCACTGATATGATTGGCTCTCTGCTTTTGATTGACCTGCCCTCTCTCCTTGCTACTCACTACTCACTACTGGGCAGGGCTATGGAAATGATAAGGTAAAATAGGCGTTGATATGTTGTTGTGGATGCAGTCCGATGCAAATGTCTTACCATGGTGTGACATTACAAAGTGGCAAAAGTAGAGAATGAGTTATTTTGGCAGCTTAGTTTCAACAAATGCTCTTTTTGCAGTGAAGAGGAAGTTTTGAGTTCTGAAACTTACAGTATGTTTTTATAGAACAATGGCCTGTATATATTTGCAGGTTTTCAAAAGATCAAGGAAATTGTATTCCTCATGTCATGACCCCTTTAAAGTAATTAGCAATGTGATTTCCTTTTTGATTAAGTAATCAAAAGTAATCAGATTGCAATTTATTTAAAAGTAATTAGCCCAACCCATCACTGGAAGTAACATAATTTTTGGTATGAAAACTATAAAAAATAAATAAAAATAAAATAAAAAAAGAAACAAATGTTCTGTGATATTAAGTGGTATTCCATCTTGTTTGATACAATTAAAGAAATTGGTATGGTAACATTTCAAAATCTGGTTTAAAATATATCAAAATGAACCATGTTGATACCTCAGTACAAGATGACCTAATGTAAGCTAAGATAACTCTCATCCCTCACAATGGCTAGCTTTAGATCTTCATTAGGCCCTTTATTTAGATCATAGCATACACCGATCAGCCACAACATTAAAACCACCTGCCTAATATTGTGTATGTCCCCCTTGTGCTGCCAAAACAGCACCAACCCGCATCTCAGAATAGCATTCTGAGATGCTATTCTTTTCACCACAGTTGTACAGAGCGGTTATCTGAGTTACTGTAGACTTTGTCAGTTTGAACCAGTCTGGCCATTCTCTGTTGACCTCTCTCATCAACAAGGCATTTCCATCCACAGAACTGCCGCTCACTGGATGTTTTTTGTCTTTGGAACCATTCGGAGTAAATTCTAGAGACTGTTGTGTGTGAAAATCCCAGTAGATCAACAGTTACAGAAATGCTCAAACCAGCCTATCTGACACCAACAATCATGCCACGGTCCAAATCGCTGAGATCAAATTTTTTCCCCATTCTGATGGTTGATGTGAACATTAACTGAAGCTCCTGACTTGTATCTGCATGATTTATGCACTTCACTGCTGCCACACGATTGGCTGATTAGATAATCACATGGATGATTGATGGTGCCAGATGGGCTGGTTTGAGTATTTCTGTAGCTGCTGATCTCCTGGGATTTTCATGCACAACAGTCTCTAGAATTTACTCAGAATGGTGCCAAATACAAAAAACATCCAGTGAGTGGCAGTTCTGTGGATGGAAATGCCTTGTTGATGAGAGAGGTCAACAGAGAATGGCCAGACTGGTTTGAATTGACAAAGTCTACAGTAACTCAGATAACTGCTCTGTACAATTGTGCTGAGAAGAATATGATCTCAGAATGCTATTCTGAGATGCGGGTTGGTGCTGTTTTGGCGGCACGAGGGGGACATACACAATATTAGGCAGGTGGTTTTAATGTTCTGGCTGATCTGTGTATTTCTGAAAAAATGGCCACCTTTCAGTACTACATCAAGCATTTTCGTTTATTTATTTTTTTATTTATGTTAGTAAATTCAAAATGTGCTGCACAACAATAATGACCCGACTCTCAGTGTACCGAGTGTTTTAACTGTCCCTTTAAATTTAGATAAAAATAAATAAAAATATTGCAATAAATTACAGAAACGCCATGAATTAAGTCGAAACGCCCATGTGCCTCCGGGGTTCCATTAAATACTAACATTAAATAAGTAGGCTATTATTACTCTGGATTTCGGTTAACCATCTCAAGAAGGCACACAGCATTGACGCTCCTGAAACTCTTGTGAAAAGGCGGCAGCGGGAAAGTCTTTCAGCGCCAAATGAGCAATGGATTGCGCGCGGGCAAGGCACCCCGCAGAACTGAAGAGGAGGTTCACTCGCTTACTTTTGAGAGGCAGATGAAAGAACAAAATAGTTTCACTTTAAGAGGGAGGAGCAGTGCCCAGGGGCGGGATTTACGCCATGATTTATTAGGAGAAAAGGGACAGCGAGGAGATCATTCAGCGTTGCCCTAGTGACGTTGACGGGATGAACGCTGGAGCGGGAAATACGGCTAATATTATATTCGATTATAAGATTTAGATATGTTACATCAAAACTTTGCTGAAATTTAAATGATTTTCTGTTAAGTTAGGTGGTAGAATTTGTAAATAACATGTTTCTTGTTCTCAATGTAATCACCCGCTTTCCAAATACAGACAAGGAGAAAATTACGTGACGTGAAACAGTGGACTTCGCATATGGCAGATTAAAATAGGATCATATTCACAGCCATATGAAAAAAAGTTTTGTGCGAGGGTGCTCATTTTTAATTCAAGCATCAGATACACGATCTAAACTTGATTAGATATTTAAAGAAAATAGTTATTAATAAACTGTTAGACCTTTAAAAGGTTTACTTATACCTCAAACTAAAGCCAGTTGCTGTGTAATATAAATATTGAAGGGTATTATTTATAGGTACAAGCAAATAAACTTTCCTGCATTAAGAAAAAAATAAAAATAATAATAATAAAAAAAATACCAAAGTTTACCACCCAAAAAACATGACATAGTGTTGTGTATTAGCATCATTATGCTGTGATGTCACCTCTTAAGTAAAATGTTTCTCTATACATCTTTATTTCTAATATTTATATTGTATATATATATATATATATATATATATATATATATATATATATATATATATAGTGTTTATAAAAATAGTATTAAAATAGGATTTTTCGTAGCCTAGCTATATTAGTCATCTTTTCATTCACATCTTAAAGTCCTAAAACTTTTGAATATTCTTTAAATAACATGCAATACCATAAATAATAATAATAATAACAAAAATAGCCTAATAATAACATAATGCCATGTAATCCAAGAATGAACAAACTTTAAATAATTCAAGATACATATTTCTATATAGGCCTACATTGTTTTTAAGTGTAAAAAAAAAAAAAAAATGGTCAAGGGGGCATGTATTTTACGTAAGTGCCTGGTTACAGCGTTGTACTAGCTTTTCTCACCCAAGTTAAGGTGTCCAGAAAACAAACGTCATGCAGTGTGTGTTGATAGAATAAACAGTGTACGATTGTGATCACTTTTGAGGAGAAAATGGGGCTGTTGTGTCTTTAAGAGGCTGCTGGTCCCTCGCTCGCAGCTGCTGGCTTGTGTGCAATAGAAGACAGTGGAGATTCATTACTTCTACAGCACAATGGACATTTATCACCCCATGGTGTTATTCAAATTCAGTACCAAGCGAAGATCATCCCCACTCCCTCTCGCCGCTCGTCGTGGCAACACCGGTATTGTTACGGCAGCCTGAGAAAAGCCTTCATATGAACGTGATAGTCCGTGCCAGCATAAGAACCGTCCCATCAAGGCATAACTGAGGGCGTGCGGACTCTTCGAGCGACCCAAAAGCGATCCCTCTTCTTGCGTTTGACCATTTTCTCCGCGTGCATTAGTGAGGATACAGCGAGCGCGCAAACACATCACGCACAGGAGCCTTCCTTTCTAATTTCATCACCATGCTGTTGTGCAAAGCGGCTTTTCTGAAATATCATCATACTATGGGCAACAAAAGTATCGAAAAGGGTCGATTGGAAACGGGTTTTCGTAGTTTTTCTGTCTTTACCAATATAAGAAGATGCAACGCTTTTCCTTCGCCTGATGACGAAAGGTGGAACTACAAGGATGTGCACCCGTACAGGTGCAGAAATGGCGAAGAGCTGGCTTCTTTTAACAAGATGGACTTTATAAAACTGCTTGATTTTTATTTCATTTTATTTATTTCATTTTTTCATTTTTATTTTTTTCCCCCAAAAGTGTTTCTTGTTTTAATGTGGTGAGGTGAAGTTCTGCATTTTGTCTTGAGCGGTTTATACAGATTGTTAGAAGGCGCATTGAAAGCGATTCAAACTTTTAACCCTCTTTTCTTCACGTTTGGAAAAGCTTATAAAAAAGGAAGATTCATTAGTCTGCAAAGTGCATTAAAATTAAGATTACAATTTGTAGTTTAGAACGCGTTTACGAAAAAAAAAAAGACAAAATATATGTTTATTTTCTAAGACGAAAGAGAATAATTGTAGCTTGTTTTAATCAAGAAAACAAGCCAGTCCTTGGGGTAAAATTCTGTGAATTACCGTCAGTAAGTCTGTTTATTCCATTGCAACAAATAACGCTATAAACTTTACATTTCTACACATTTAAAAGCAAAATACGGACAGAAATTCGGAGAGTGGGAAATGCGGAACTAAAGCATTTGAACGCAGATTAAAAGAGAAATACATTTATTTGTATTCATTTATTTATCTATGTTTTTGTTGAAGAATCTACGAATAGGCCCCAAGAGCCACAGGACCACATCAATAGATGGCAGTTTAGAAACGTGTTAGTATTCTGGTTTATACCTGCAATACATCTCCAAAGAGCATTTTAAGTATATTGAGACCAAACTGTCGTTAGAGTCCCAGAGATTGATTGTCCAAACGCAATTCTTGTAAAATGTACTTTAAATCCAAGAATTGTGCCTGGACATCTGTTGCTGGAGATTCAAACATCTTCGTTCTGGAGGACGTATAGGCCCTGTTCTCCTACTGCACGCTAAATAGTCGTTTTCTTAAAGTTTCGCTGAAGGTAAGATGCTCGTTATATGATTTAGGAACTATCGTTTTACCAATTGTGCATATTAGTTTAAAATGACCTTCTTTTTAAGAGTGGGGAAAAAAAATGCAATGCAATAAAAGAATCATGCAAACACGTTTGGTTGATGCATTTGCATCCTTGGTCATGTTCGTTTGGGAAATCTAATATATGTTATTTTTGGCTGAAAGAAAAAGTGTGTATTTTTAAAATTGCATTGTTATTTAAATGCTAATATATATATATATATATATATATATATATATATATATATATATATATATATATATATTAATTTCCCATACGAATTGCGTTGAATGCGAAACTTCTCACAAAATGTTGTGTTTATGATAGTATTTGTGCTTTTCTTGTTTTGTATAGTAGATGAATAAAAAGTCACGCTGATTATAAAAGCATGGTGGGAAAATGCTTTGAGCATGCTTGAGTTTCTCATTCACCGAGACTGCCATCTTTTGCCCAAAGCTGCATGGTGAAGGAGTCCACAAGTGAACTAAAACGCCATTTATTGGATTAATTGTTTTTAGTCGCACTTATTGCATACATCACTGCAGAAAATGTTTTGATCGAGACACTGCCTTTATTTCATTTTGATTAAGCTATACGTTTCTACGCACATTTAAGGCCTTTACCACAACGCAGGGTCAGGCAAAAAAGTGTGTGTGTGTGTGTGTGTGTGAGGTGGCATCTGACTTTCACCAGCTAATTTAAAACTTAAAGTAATTTATAGGCGATTCTTAAATGTCTTTAAAAGTATTTTAAGAAAGAGGCAACTGTCGGTAAATGTTGTAGCGTTGTCTTAATTTGATATTCCATTTCAGACAGTCGACTGATTGTATTGGTTACTATACGTTCCACTTGCTGAATCAATAAATTGCTAAATACACTACAAAGCTGTTTCAGTGACGTTTTTGACAACGAAAGACACGACAAAAATACAGAGACTTGAAATTTGGTTTGATATTTGGAAGACCGACATAAAGGCGACCAAGGCGAATTAAACCATTGCACCTGCACCACGTGTGGTTGTGAAATTTAAGAATAATTTACACAAATATTCAGAATAGCTACTACTCTTCAATCTTTCGTTTATTCATAAACTTTGTTTGTCCACAAACTTTTGTAGATTGTGGTTACTACATTGCCCACTAGTTGACATTTTTTCAACATTTGCATGCAAGTAAACAAGAAAAAAAAGTGGCCCCTCATAACTTAAAAAATATTAGACTAACAGATTCCAGTTTGACTTTCATGTCAAAACCAAGAACAGATCGTGTATTGTGGCTAAATTGTGTCGTATATGTGGCTACATTTCTAAAGGTGTCGAAAGTAGCCTATTTTGCTGACATTTCTGCTGCAAAATGATAGCTAAGCTTCAAAATGCAGTTGCCTTTCCTGTCGATGGCGCACTTCTAACGGCTGTCGTCAACTGACCGTTAGATGTTGGATGCAGGAGCCTCCAAAAAATGACAGAGGTGGAAGGATATCGTAAATGTATTGTAGCATTTAGCTTAGGCTTTTGTCGTCTCAGGCCCGGACTAGGCTAAGCGTCGACGCCAAAGATGACTGATCGTGTATTAAAGCATAAGCTTTAATGTAAAGAATCAACGGGAAAATGTTATTTTTTACTACGAGTTTTAGATGAATCAAGAAAATCAAGACAGAAATCAGTTACACTGACAAGTGCTTGACATCTTTAATAATGTAGTGTAGTCCTTTGCACTGTAAAATTACCATTCCCGTGTTGTCTTATTTATTTATTTATTTCCACATGGCCTGTGGCAAGATGTTATGCTCTTGGCTAACAAATTCAACACTTGGGGGATATAAACTTTACAGAGGCTTGTTTGCCCCGTAGACCTTTTGTGGGCGTGTTGTCACCCTCTAAGGGGTAAGTTGTCACTATACGGAACCCGCCATCAAACGGCCTATTATAGGATTTTCAGCAGAAATGTAAACTGAGAACAATTATGAAGCACAAAACAATTCTGGAAACAAACAATTTATACAATATCAAACTTGTTTTGGCAATACAATATTGTAATTAATCAACTGTACAAATGTAGACTTTAACCTTTAAAACACTTGCGACAGCTTGCCCCTACCTGACACAAAGCCTAAATACCCTTGTGCTGAGAACACACTTCAACCTTTCGGTTAAAATCTACCTTTGGCTAGCTGACCCTTGCATGCTTTGTTTTTTTACGCGTTTTCTCTGCTGTAACACATTTCAGATGAACTAAAAAAAAAAAAAAATAGGTGTTTGAAATCAACAAACACATCACTTCTAGAGAAAATACTTGTTAATTGGACTTTTGACTTGAAACCTTATAATTATTGAGATTTAACCCTTGTAACAATTTCCCCGTTTGACAACTAGCCCCGGTCTTCCTTGTAAATAAGATCTATGCTTTACATAAAGTCCAGTATTCGTAGGTTGCATGTTTCTGATGAGAGATTATAATTATTTACTGCATTATTTGATATTAGGATATAAAGGGTCTTAAAATATGGCAATGTATGCTAAACAAATATATAGCCTATATTGTTTTCACTGATAGAAAAAAGTCAAGTTGCCTACTACATATATACGTATCATAAATACTAAAAAATGGCCGTTTTCACATATGTAACATATTTTCCCAAAGACTAGAATTTGAATATGTATGAACATGTTATATGTTGAACATATATGCTCATATATATATATATATATATATATATATATATATATATATATATGGGAAAATTTATATATATATATATATATATATATATATATATGGGAAAATGTATATTTATATAGGGCCATATATTACATTTATGTATGGGATATAAGTCTCTTTGTATAAAACAGTATCAGTAAGATGGGATAACCAACTAAATCAAAATCAAATGTCTTATAAGGAAAAAATACGAATTTTACAGGACCATTGCAAATATTATACAACCGACATTGAAGGCCTATTCAAATCTAGCTATAAATAACGGACAATAAATACATTTGCAATAAATCAAACCAAATAGTAAAACTGTCAAATTTGTGGTAAAATCTTACCACATCTCAATGTCCACTTCAACCATGTCGGAAATTGCTTTTAGACGAAATTAGGTTGCGTTTAGAGACAATACACTAAACCTTGCATCAGTAATTTAGCTGAACTAGTGGAATTGGAACAAACATATTTAATGTAGGCTATATATATATATATATATATATATATATATATATATATATATATATATATATATATATAAAACATAACAAGGAAACCCCTATGTTATACATCCTTAAAATCAATGTGTAAGCGAAAATCATGAGCCTATAGTTTAAATCTCAGTACGAAGTGCCTTTTATAATAAAGCACACATTTAAAAGTGAATCTGACTCATGCTCTCCCAACAGGTCACACACCAGGAGAAGCATGTTTACCCGTCTTACCTCCCCTTTCACCCCGTTCTCGTGACACACACACACACTCCAATACTGACATCACGCATTTTTCTCTCGACATCATTAGCATCTGTATTAGTGTTACTATTATCATACGGGTTTCCGTTGCAAATCGAGTCTTCAGGCAGGAGAGATTTGTGCTCGCTCAGCGCTCGACCTCCCGCCGTCATCCTATAATTTATTCTAATGTATATTTCTATAAGTGGGAAATATAAGCGAATCAAACCCCAACATAAATAAGTATTGCGGCATTTCAGAGAAAAGTGACTTTCTTTTTGTAACACATGAAGGTGATAAGCCGTCCAAAAAAAAAAAAAAAAAAAAAAAAACAGTAGTATATTTTTCACTATTTCTTTTATGTATACAAACAGTAGGCCTACGTATAGCAGTGTATAAGTGCAGCTTATTCACATGAATTCAAAATATTAAAAAATGTGCTTGCGACAAATATGAAACATTATGGCAAGATGGACTGCATTTAAAGAGATATCTTTAAAAAAAAAATTTTTATTTTTTTAAAAGGTAAACATTTTTTAATTTGCATTTGAATGCATTTCCCCCCTTAAAATCTATTTAATATCAAAAGAATATAATGACAATTATTTTTATTTTTTTTATATTTATTAATCCAAAAAAAAAAATAGCAAAGGTCTTACATAGTAAACATACAATGTATGGCTATTAAGGTATCGAAAGAAAACAAATTAAGATTATAACGGAGCCATTTGACATGGGGCAACCGTTCCACCACGTCTCCAGAGAATCCATCTGGACACTGGCTAGACAGAGAGTGACCTTCCAAATGAGCCGGTGCTCCCATCGTAACCCCACCATGCTCCTGTAAGGTGCAGGGGACAGCAAACAGTCTAGCTGCAGCCAGATTCCCGATGACGTTACATTTTCTTGGATTTAAAACCAGAATAAGTCAGCGTCTTTTCACTGGATTGGTGGAGAAGTCCACGGTCAGAATTGAAATCAGCAAATGAAGCCATTGTTGATGGATCATTCGATATTTGACCTTTTGAAGGGTGCAGGGGCTCCTGTATGGGTGTGGTAGTGCTTCTTTAAGAGTCAGTTAACCTCCATGAAGCGTGGAGATAAAGACAACATTATCCTGGTCCTGAAGCTGGTACTCCAGTTCTCCCTGCAAAGGACATAGGTGGACATGCGCGCACACACAATATATGGTAGTGGAGTAAATGTCAATATCTGGTTCACCAAGAACATCTTTCATGACATTTCTAAGCTGAAGCAGTAATATACGCATACAGAACAGTATATATTTAATGTTTACTGTAGAAACAAATAGAAAGACTGGACTAATTTGAAGAGACTCGGGACTTTAAATCAACACATGATTTGCTGGTTTCAGTCATCATTGACAGTTGTCGAGACATTGACTTTTTCACTTGATTGTGTTTCTTTAAATTACGCTCTGATGCCAATATACTTTTTCCTGAAAGAACCGCCAAGTACAACCTTTATATACATTCGATGAATGGAGGAGCTGATACTAAACCTAAAATGAGCATGTCATTAAAACAGAGAGTGGAGGGAGTGATTGAGGATGTAAACACACACACACACACACACACACACACACACACACACACACACACACACACACACACACTTACCATCAGTTCCCAGTCTGCATCATTAATCAATACAAGAATACCAGGTCTACTGTGTAGAAAAAAAAGAGCTCATGTAAGTGATGTGGGCTACACTGAGAACATGACAGTAAAGCAGCTCTCTGACAATATAATGCAACTTGTTTACACACAATGAAAATTGCCAGTCCTGTCTCTCTTGTACAAACATACAATATACACTATGTGTGTGTATATATATATATATATATATATATATATATATATATATATATTTACTTACAGTATATAAAGAATAATCATAAGGAATCTTTTATTTAAATGTAATACATTTAACTGACTACTAAGGTAGGTGAATGGTTAGTCCCCATTGCTAAATAGTCTATGGTCAGGTTTATACACCATGAAAGTGTACACTGTTTACTGCAGTTACCCACAGCAGATATTTTCTTCACTTTACAACGAGGTTGCATTCATTTACATAAATTAAAGGAATATTCCAGGTTCAATAAATGTTAAGCACAGTCGATAGCATGTGCCATGTATATTACCACAAAAATGTTAAAACAGCATTTTACGTGCCTTACTGTAACCTTGATATTTTTATTTTATTTTTTTTTAAAGAAAAGGAGGGACGAGTCGAAATTATATTTTGTGGTAATCAACATTATGCCACAAATGCTGTCGATTGAGCTCAACTTGTATTGAACCAGGAATATTCCTTTAACACACTGGTTAACAAGAACTACCAACAAAAAATTATTTAGCAGCATTTATTGATCTTGGTTAATATTAGTTTCTACATACACAATTTAATAATTTTTTTTATATTAGTTCATCAATTCTGAACTAACATGAACAAACAATGAACAATAGTATTAATACAAAAATTTACATTAACCAAGATTAATAGATGCTCTAAAATCTTGTTTATTGTTAGTTCATAATACCTAATGCATTAACTAATGTTAACGAATAGAACCTCATTGTAAAGTGTTACCAAATAGAATCACATCAGGAAAAAAAACATTTCACCCACTGTTGTCTTTGCTAAGCGAGCAAGATTGAAAAGCAAACTGTACTAATTCTAAGCAGACCACACACATGCTTGCGTGATGCTTACAAATAAATGTCTTATGAAAATGTATGCATTTTAATGCATCTGTTGCATTAAAAAGGAAGTTTTTAATCTTTAAAACACACCACACATGGGAACGCTGTGTGATTCTACCTCTTTGGCCTCACAGCGAATCTACAGAGCGCGTGTGTATGTTTGCCTAAGCATCATCCTGCATTGGTAAAGTATTTACTGTGCGTCTGTGTGTGTGTACTTACACAGTGTCGCCCTGCATAAAGAGCTCGGGGCGCTCCTTCAGCATGTTCCCTCGGATCCATGCCAGCAGCTGCTTCATGTCCCCTATAAGAGCACCACAGAGGTCAAATGTTACAGGTCAGAGTTCAGCGAGCCAGCCCTGCGGTCGATGTGACGCGACAGAGCCTCGAATGGGAAGTGGGGGGCTTAATATAAGGCACATCAAGAATAGACTCGGCCACTGTCACTTTCAAATGTGGCATTGAAAATTTTGCAGTGATGCCGATTAAATTCTGATTCGTAATCAGACTGTAGCCGTACCGGTCTGATAGCCTTAATCAGGTAAATGTGACTATATAGGTATGTTTTACACTATGCGCATAAAAGCAATCTTAACATCTATAAAGGAGGAGGGCATTGATGATTGATGGATATAAACCCAACGCGCCCATGTTGAAATTCAAATGAAATCTAGGATGTCTGCAACTGCACGCCCTCCCCCACAAATACAAAATGTACCAGAAAGCCAACATTTGTTACCTTATGGTAAGCAACAGGGTTACCTTTTCAAAGTGTTTCCCAAACATCTGAATGTTATTTCAAATACTGGATAGAGAGATACTATATAAACCACAAAAAACAAATCACAACCTCAAATCATGCAAATATAATCTAATCATAGCTATTGGTTGCTATTTCACTCAGGCAAGGGTAAAGTTTAGACTTCAACATGTGTGTTGTGTTCTGTGATAAATCTAGCATCTGATGATGAATGATGATTGCTTCATATCAGTGCATGTGTGTGAGCACTGAAGCTCTACTGCCCAACATGGCGGAAAAGTCAGTATGTCTCTGGTCCAACGTCAACATTGTATCATCAGCGTCCATGTCTGGAACATACCAGTTTTCTTCTCAGAGGGGTGGCGGTGACAAGACGGAAAAACAGCAAGAAAGGGAGAGAGTCATGGGCAAAAAAGAGAGCATTTTGTTTTCTTTGATTTGGGGAGGAGCTTAAATTCATTGTTTGTGAGTTTGCTTTGTTCGGCATTGTTCAGATGACAGAGACTGAAGAATGTTTGTGCGCTCTACAAACGCAAATTCTTGGAGCTCACAAATTCTTCCATATGAACAGCTATTGCTTTTATCGGAATTGTGACATCAGAGACTGAGCTTTGAAACACGTCAAATATAGCAACCGCCCTATCCAAACAAATGCGAACACTCATCAGAACAAATTCAAGTAAAAATATACAAACATGCATATAGATGTAGCTGTGCCGATTACTGCTCTGCAACAAAATGCAGTGCAGTTGCTCAATCTCTGTGTGAAATCTAGAAAAAGAATTGCAACAATCTTTGTGACTAACCTGAATCATTAAAAAATAATTAAGATGCAAATAGAATCATATGGTTGTAATGCAATCCCCATCTTGTTAATTTTACATCCTCCAGCGATATTTGATATAGTATTAAAGAATAGCTGGCACTATGTGTGTAGGTGTTTGCTCTTATGCATGTCAGCATAGATCTTGGCTCTATATCCCATAAGAAAAAAATGTTTTCAATATAGGATCCATTAACAATAGCATTTGGCAACATTTAATGCTAACGTCATCCTTTCAATTTCTGTGCACAGTACCCATCCTGATCTGAGCAACGGGGAGGGACATTACGTCTCAGGTGGGTGATGGTGACTAACATTGGTGGGTTCCAGAGAACCTAGGAACAGGAACAGGGGTTGCGTTAACCGAAAATTCTCTGTCATTTACTATTTGTTAAAACATTGACAGATAATTCCAAATGCTGTCTGTCATTTTGACAGATAAAAAAGTAACGAGAAAACCAGTTTAACCTAATGCATAAGTCCGACTTCACTCCATCTCACACACACACTCACTCCTGCTGTGTGTGTGCATGCGTTCTGTGCCCTGTCTATTGCCTGGTATTACAAATGCATTTCTGGTGATCCTATCACAAGTGGACAGGCACTTAGCCATTTAGCATAAACCTGGTAATATGCGTCACTTTTGACCACTTGCTTTCAGCTTTTGAGTGGAGGGTCTTATGATTTCATGACTGCATAAATCAATCATTATTTGTGTTACTGCATGATAATAAACTGCAAAAAAGTATAAGAACAAAAAGCAAGCACAAAATAAGCAGCACATAGTTTCTGCCAGTTATACATGCATTTACTGTAAGTGCAAACTTTACCTTTAGAGCAGAAGGGTCAGTTATTTCAATTATGCGCTTTTTCACATTTTCTGATCAGACGGTTATTTCCTTTTAAAGCTGCACGTAACCTGCAACATTTTAAAATCTTGTTTTAGCACAGTGACTGACAGGTTAAACTTTCACCCTAGAACTCCTTGGTGTTACCACTCTCGCTTGAGGTATCAAAAACTTGATGGGATGGAAGATACATGATGACCAGCGGATAATTTGCGATTGCAGTCACAACAGCCGTTCTGCTACAATTAACTGGCTATGCTAGCCTGTATAATTAATCCAGGACAAATAATTAGCAATAGGATGAAAGAGGAGTGGGTGCAGGTTACACAGTACTTTCAACCAGAACTGAAGCTTTTAGAGATGTCGGCAACAATGCGTGCAAGTGTGCGAGCATGCGAGCAGGTGGTATGCTTCTCTGCGAGAGGCAGGGGTCGAGAAACAGAGGCTGTTTCAGGTTAATTGGATCGCTGTCAGCCCCTTCAGTTGTGTAACGATCGCTCTACCTTGCAGCTTGGCTAGCCTGCACTCCTGCACCTATAAAAAAGAGTGATGCTCGTCTCAGTGATGCGCTACTGCAATGAATATCGACTAGCGCCAAAAGCAGGGGTAAAAAACAGACATGATCACTTTCAACCAAATCATCCCATTGCTTGGGGGGGACTTGAAAAGAGTGAATTGAAAGTCGCCTGCTTCATTTTCTCAAACAAAAGGTGGTTTGTGTGGGCCAGGCGCAAAGAGTGAGGGGTCAACAAGACGCCCCATGCCTTCGTCGCCCCCTTTTCTTGTTCGGCGAAAAGGACTGGAGAAGTTGCAGTGAGGTAGGAAAAGGAAAGATACCATGCGTGGGGCGGGAGGGAGGGGGCAGGAGTGCCTGTGTCACTGCAGACAGGTGCATGCTGGGATATATGCTGCTTGGGAGGGTGATGCCATTTGCGTAGCATATTGGCTGGCTAGCACTCTCCTTTTCCTTTCTCCAAACATGACGGTCATCGTTATCTGTGGGTGGGAGGGAATGAAGTCATTCATCTTGCTTGGGATATGAGGGTTGGCATTTCTATGATGATCATGTGTGTATTTAGTGTGTGTCCAGCAGCGGGGGGCTCAGTACTACTCATCAATCACTAAGAGGGGTCTGGACAAGAAGACAGAAAATTTAGGAGGGATTAGTGTTGAATGTCAGTGTCATCCTTTGCAAACCTAGCTAGCCATCCATGACATACTCAAATCATGCCCACAAACAAACACTGGGACTATAGGCTCCAAGGTCAACCCCTGGGACCCGTTGAGGTCTCAGTAGCTACATTCCCTCCTGCTGTCCACTTTTGTGGGCAGGTTGTCATGGATACTCCAGAACGACAGATATTGACCCTTCTCTTGTTTGCTGAGGTTTGTGGAGGTTAGCAAGGCCACCACAGCACAAACATATGAGAATGTTCCCAACCTTCGAGCTGGGAAGGGGATGCAAAAATGTATACTAACATATTTGGTCAGAATTTCTAGTCCTGTTCTATACAACATAGACCACAAGCAGAGGAAATACTCAGAAGAATAATGAAGTCACTGTCTACATGTCAGTGTCAGGAAACTACAAGCAGCAGGTCACTACAAAAATCTTAACAAATCCTGTCAGTTCCTAGATATATGTGCAAAAAGATATTTTCTACCACTGAAAAAAACTAAAAGTAAAAGTTTACTTTGTGGCTTGTTTTAATTTCTTAACTATTTGGCTAGTTAAGGTAAAGATGACCAAAGTTATATGACCCATCATTGGCCAATGACTAAATCTATTTGGATGAAATTGACCCTCACTGTTTCTCAGTGGTACATAATATAGTGACTGAATGCTGTATTGGCCAGCAATTTGGTAAACATTTTAACTGCTAACATTAAACTGCATATATAAAATGTAGGTTGAATTCATATCAATTGGGACAGTTTTTGTCCCAATCTTGATGCCAAAATGTGGTCCAGCTTTCCTGTATTCAGTCAATACCATTTAATGATAACAAATGAGATGTACACAAAATTGAGATGATTATGTAGGGCATCTACCATTCTGCTCTCTAGATATCAACATTGCTATCCTCTTTGAAAATATTATTGGTCACCATATCGGTTGACCACTAATCCTACCCCAAAAAATTATCTGCAATTCTTCCAGGTACTTCTTAGCATGTTTATGGTATATAAGGTCTTGCATCGCCAATCTACTGTATCTTTTCTGCTAATGACTCTCAAATGACTTGCGTTCCAATCCAGAGATGCCAGAAAACACATCACCCACTCTCTGGTTAAATAGAGGGGGCAATGCCAATGTTACCCCATAACCAAACATCCCACCACTTTCACCCTGAAGTCCCACCAGGAAGCTGGAGGAATGCAAGGTGGGAGTGAGGCATTTGTAGTGTCAGGCATCCCAAAAAATTACTGCACAAAAAAAGGACTTAGTGCTTTGTAACAATTGTCCCTCCCTCCTTTACTAGCCCTCCATTCTCCATACCATTCCTGTGACCCCAGCACTGGGCATAAAAGATCCATCAACAGTATCACTGGCTGCATTTACAAGTGAAAGGGGCCCAATAATGGAGCAGTTAGGGGAAGAATGGCTGGGAGAAGGGAGGCTCACAGATGTTGGTGGTGGTTGAGGGGGAGGTGGGATGCATCGAGAAGGGGCTCAAGCTCCATTGTTGCTGAGGGAGGGGTGGAAGGTAAAAAAAAACTCGATTTGTGATGGCAGGCCGGCACTGATTCGTCATTGGCCCAACATCAGGGTGAAAGCAAGACTGCCTGCAAGAAAAGGTGTCCAGGGAAGCGTGTGAACCAGTGCTTGGAGAGGTCAAGTGAGGGAGAGAGGTGAATGGGAAAAGGACATCAGGCAGAGGAACAGCAGAAAAAAAGATATATGTGGAGAAAGAGCCACATAATTTGGTATGATTTGAGTAGCTTTTTTTCTGTGGAAATAGAGAAAAGGAACCCTTTAGTTCCAGCAGGGAAAAAGGCCAATAAGTGTACTGCACAACCCGATTCTAGGGCACTTGAAAAGAAAGGGTGGAGATATTTGGAACTTATTAAGTCATCAGTAGTGGACATGGTAAGGCACTGGTTTGTCAGGTTAAAGGCTCCAAACTTATGAAGTTTGACAGAAATTTCCCAAAATATTAAGCAAACTCTATTAAGCAAAGACCATTTGGGCATTACAAGCTTTATTTTAACACACTTAAAACAAAAAAATTACAATTCTGCAAAAGTTACAAATACATTTAGTGGTGCTTACCCATGCAAAACTTGCCACCACAATGCTAGGGTTTAATGGGTGGTTGCCAGGGTATTGCTGTGAGGTTTGTTTGGTATTCTGAGTGATTGTTAGCACATTGCTATGCGGTTGCTAGGGTGGTGTGAGTGGTTGCCAAGGCATTACTATGTGGTTGCTTTGATTCAGGTCAAAAGCGCACACCTCCAAGCCTTTATTCTGCTCCCTAGATTTGGCTCAGGCCCCTCCTTTAAGTCTATGGGATTTTATCATCCGCCAAGCAACAAAGTCCCAGAGCTTAGAAAAGTAAAAGCATACCTTTCCTCAACAAGCGGCATGACTTGAAGTATCATTCATGCTCGTAGCACAATTGGTGCAGGACTAGTAATGCATTGAAGTGCTTAGGGTTAGTGACTTGTTAAAATCTCTAACACTATGTATGAGCAAAGTAATAGTGATGCTTGCCTTAGCAAACACCATTTACAACACAAATGTAAACTACACAGTTATATACTCACAGGGATCTGATTGGCTAGGGAGTGTCACATGATGATTCTTGACTCCATCAAACAGAAGTTCAGCTCCTCCCCTACAAAAATGGGAATGCACATAAATCAGTAAATTCCTCTTACAGGTCCAACTACTATACAAAAGTACCATATTAATATTTGATTAATTTCCTCCCATTTACAAAATTCTCACAATATTCTTCATGCAGTTTTAATTTACAGAAGCATAATACAAACAAAACATATTTATTCAATAACAAAAAAGGAACCCATCTGTTTCTTGTCTTTAACATCTTACATATTTAACAACAGATGTGACGGTCACAGAGATAAAAAAAAAAAAAGACCATCAGGTGGTTTTAAGCAGGGCAGTATAGCATCCAGTTTAAAAGGACTTAAAACTACAGTATAAGTGATCAAAGTAGTTACCTGTAAATGAGCAGAACTAATTAGGACAGATTATCCAAAGAAAAGATCTCCCACTCTCTTGCCCATAATCCTAATCCTACCTATCCTATAAAAGGATGCAAGACCACCCCATCTCCCTCTGTTTGCTCAACCATTCATTCATTAGAGGGACAACAGGCATGTGACTACTAGTGAATAGGGATGCAGGATAATATCGGCACATCATAGTAATTGGCCGATAAAAGCGTAAAAATTAATTATTGGCATCTGCCTTATATGAAAATGTTTGCCAATATGCCTTGCCGATAAGATGACATGTTGATTATGTGCCGGCAACACCTCAAATTTTGTAAGGAGTGCTAGTGATAAGATCATGTCAGCGGTGTGGACTTACTGTACTGTAAGCGAGACTGATAGCAAAGTTGCTATTTGCAATAAATGCAAAGCATCAGTCATGCGAGGAGGAGCCAATCCACACTCCTTCAACACCACAAATTTAATAACGCATCTTAAGAATTGTCATCCTGATCATTATGACCTATTTATGAAGCAAAAAGATAAAACAGTGCCAGCGAAAACTCGTCAGGAGCATCTTCTACAGTAACGATTGCGTCTGCATTTGAAGGGATGATTGAGAAGTGGAAAATCCCTAAAGAGAAGGTGCATGTAGTGCTATGAGACAATGCACGCAACATGACAAAAACGACGGAGGAGTTTGGTGTTCCAAGTTTACCATGCATGGCATACACGCTGCAGTTGGCTGTGCATGAAGGTGTCCTATCGCAACACAACATTGCGGATGTTGTGGCCTAAGGAAGGAGAATGGTGGCGCATTTCAGGCATTCACAACTTGCATGCAGTTGCCTACAAGGGATATGGAAGGAGCTCGGGATGCCAATAAAACGACTTCAACAAGATGTCGTAACTAGGTGGAATTAGACGTTTTACATGATGCAAAGCTTGGTCAAGCAGAAGAGGTCACAAGGTGCATATGCCGCTGAATTTGAACTTTTTTTGACGGCAAATCAATGGGGAATTCTTGAAAATATGATCACACCATTTGAGCAGCTGACCAGAGAAATCAGTTCTGCAGCGGCCTCTGCAGCTGATGTGATTCCCGCTGTTATGGCACTGACACGGCTGCTTGGCAAGAGCAGTGACACAGACAGAGGAGTGCAGACAGCCAAAAGTACCCTACTGAAAGCAGTCAGTGATCGTTTCAATGGTGTGCAATCCGAACCACTTTATTTAGTGGTTGCAACCATGCTCGATAAAAAGTATTTTGACAAGGATAAGAAGAGAAGTACCCGCGAGCTGCTGCTTAAAGTCCTGGATGAAATGATGGGCAGTGATGATCAGTGCTAGATGCCAGCACAGAGGATCCACCAAAGAAGACCCGAACGGGATCACTGCTGGACATGTATGAAGAAATTTTGGAAGAGAATGTCTTGTTGGAAGAGCAAATCAACACTGAAACCTTATCAGAGTCAGTGAATGTGTACATTTGTAAAGTAGCCTATACATTTTAGGCTGAATTGGGAGTTTTTCTGTCTTCATCTACAACAAGTAGGTTATTACAGTAAGAGTAAATGGTTAATTCTACTACAGGAGAGACCTGGTGTTCTTTCCAAAGAAAGGGGAAAAAAAGGATATGAATATCGGTATCGGCCAAAATGAGCTGGAAAATATCTGCAAAAATCCAATATCGTGAATCCCTACTAGTGAAGTTGCTGTGTTTTTAAATGAATTTCCCGGCTTCAATACAAGTTAAGCTCAATCGACAGCATTTGTGACAATGTTGCAGATAATAATTACTTTGACTTATCCCTTGTTTATTATTTAGAAAGCAAAAACCACAGTTACAGTAAAGGTACTTACAATGGAAGTGAATAGGGCCAGTCCATAAACATTAAAATACACACCGTTTCAAATGTCTAGCCACAAGATTTAATATTTTCCATGTTAGCATGATTTTGTTTTTACAAAACCACTTCCAATATTACAACTTTGTTGTCATGATGATGTAACACCGGTAAAACCCTCTAATATGGTAAATATCAAAATGGCAGTACATCCCATATTTTATCAAACTAAAATCATGTTAACATGTGCAATGTTTACTACGACTGTCAATTGATTAAAATTTGTAATTTAATTAATTACATGATGTGCTGATTAATTAATCACACATTCAATATCCGCCAAGAAAGGACAGCAAATATAAATAATTCAATAAATAATGATAAAATAATTATATTTAAATAATTTTACATTTGAACGTCTCACTTTGGTTGCATCATAAATACTGCGTTTTTAGGACAAATGAAACGGTGTTTGAAACTTAGAAAAACGCATCTCGAGAACCCTGCATTCAGATTTGCGCTCCGTCCAGCTGTGTTTGAATGCAAGAGCATGTTTTCACGTTGTGCTGACTGCTATCCGTAAGTGTGATTTGTTGTCTGCGCAGCTGTGCATTGCCTGTTCAGCTGGAGTTGCTATTGTTGAAATTTGCTATTTTCCTAAGAAACAGGTCATTGCGGGGGCCTGGGTAGCTCAGCGAGGATTGATGCTGACTACCACCCATGGAGTCGCGAGTTTGAATCCAGGGTGTGCTGAGTGACTCCAGCCAGGTCTCTTAAGCAACCAAATTGGCCCGGTTGCTAGGGAGGGTAGAGACACATGGGGTAACCTCCTTGTGGTCACGATTAGTGGTTCTCGCTCTCAATGGGGCGCGTGGCAAGTTGTGTATGGATCACGCAGAATAGCATGAGCCTCCATATGCTGTGAGTCTCTGCAGTGTCATGCACAACGAGCCACGTGATAAAATGCAAGGACTGACTATCTCAGAAGCGGAGGCAACTGAGACTTGTTTTTTGATCTAATTTATATTGGTATTTTCCCACCTGTTGTTGTAGAGTGATTTTTAGGTCACTGCAAAAGGGGCAGGTGGAAGAAGTTGGAGAACATTTTTGGATTTGGTATAATTTTTTTGACCACTTTGTTATTTTGATTATATCTTCATTTAGTTTAAAGTGTAATTTGAATTTAGAAAATATTTTTAAGCTTTGCGCTTATGACTTAATAGCGCTGCACTTGTATTTTTAAGGCTGTGAACTGGCCCTATTCACTTCCAGTGGCTTACTGTAACCACAGTTTTTGCTTTTTGTTTTTTAAATAAACAAGAGACGAGTCAAAATATTTTTTTGTGGTTAGCAACATTATGCTACAAATGCTGTCAATTGAGCTTAACTTGTATTGAGCCTGAAACATTTCTTGAAACACAGAGCATCCAAATCAGAGAGATTAAACCAAATGTTCCATTGTGAATCAAAATACCCCACTAAACATATATTGTAAATACAGTATAAAAATGTTTAATGCATAAACTTTTTAGACATCATTTGATGGTTATACATGGTGTTCTTTGATGTACCATGTACAGTTGAAGTCAGAAGTTTACATACACTTAGGTTGAAGTCATTAAAACTCATTTTTTAACCACTCCACAGATGTAACATTAGCAAACTATAGTTTTGGCAAGTCTTTTTTGTGCATGAAACGAGTAATGTTTCCAACAATTGTTTACAGACAGACTGTTTCACTTTTAATTGACTACATCACAATTCCAGTGTGTCAGAAGTTTACATACACTAAGTTAACTGTGCCTTTAAGCAGCTTGGAAAATTCCAGAAAATGATGTCAAGCCTTTAGACAATTAGCTTCTGATTGGAGGTGTACTGAATTGGAGGTGTACATGTGGATGTATTTTAAGGCCTACCTTCAAACTCTTTGCTTGACATCATGGGAAAATCAAAAGAAATCAGCCAAGACCTCAGAAAAAAAATGTGGACCTTTGTGGATCACAAAGCCCTGACCTCAATCCTATAGAAAATTTGTGGGCAGAACTGAAAAAGAATGTGCGAGCAAGGAGGCCTACAAACCTGACACAGTTACACCAGTTCTGTCTGGAGGAATGGGACAAAATTCCAGCAACTTATTGTGAGAAGCTTGTGGAAGGCTACCCAAAATGTTTGACCCAAGTTAAACAATTTAAAGGCAATGCTACCAAATAATAACAAGTGTATGTAAACTTCTGTCCCACTGGGAATGTGATGAAAGAAATAAAAGCTGAAATAAATAATTCTCTCTACCATTATTCTGACATTTCACATTCATAAAATATTCCAACTGACCTAAGACAGGGACTGTTTTCTACGATTAAATGTCAGGAATTGTGAAAAAGTTATCCAATACTAACTGGGATGTGTGAAAAAGTATTTGCCCTTAGTTACTAAATCCCCAAATCTATGAAACTGCATTCATAATGGGGTTCAGCTGGACTAGACACACCCAGGCCTGATTACTGCCAGCCCTGTTCAATCAAATCAACACCTAAATAGAACTTTTCAGCAGCATGAAGCTGGCTAAAAGGTCTCACCCAGTAGCACACTATGCTAAGGTCAAAAGAAATTCCAGAAATTATGAGGAAAAAGGTGATTGAAATACATCAGTCTGGGAAGGGTTACAAAGCTATTTCAAAGGCTCTAGGACTCCAAAGAACCACAGACAGAGCCATTACCTCCAAATGGAGAAAACTTGGCACAGTAGTGAACCTTCCCAGAAGTGGCCGACCTTCCAAAATTCCTCCAAGAGCACAGCGACGACTCATCCAGGAAGTCACAAAAAAAAGCTGAGGACAACATCCAAGGAACTGCAGGCCTCTCTCACATCAATAAAGGTCACTGTTCATGACTCCACTATCAGAAAGACACTGGGCAAAAATGGCATCCATGGAAGAGTGGTGAGGCGAAAACCACTGCTAAACCAGTCTGAATTTTGACAAAACACACCTTGATGGTCCTCAAACCTTTTGGGAGAATGTTCTATGGACTGATGAGTCGAAAGTGGAACTGTTTGGAAGACAGGGGTCCCGTTACATCCGGCGAAGATCAAACACAGAATTCAACAAAATGAACATCATACCTATGGTCAAGCATGGTGGTGGTAGTGTGATGGTGTGGGGATGCTTTGCTACTTCAGGGCCAGGGTGAATTGCAATAATTGAGGGAAACATGAATTCTGTTCTCTACCAGAAAATCCTAAAGGAGAACGTCCGGTCATCAGTCCGTGAGTTGAAGCTCAAGTGCAACTGGATTATGCAGCAAGACAATGATCCAAAGCATAGGAGTAAGTCCACCTCTGAATGGCTCAAATGAAGCTAAATTAAAGTTTTGGAGTGGCCTAGTCAAAGTCCCGACTTGAACCCAATTGAGATGCTGTGGCAGGACCTTAAATCAAATCACTTTACTGTCACATTATTGTACACAAGTGCAACAGTGGGTGAAAGTCTTGGGTGCTGTTCCAAGCAACATAGCAGTCATGACAGAGATGAGACATAGATGAGACATATACCAATTTACAATAAACATCAGATTTACACAATACAATTTACAAAACTAATATACACATAATAATATACAATGTACAGTATACAATACACACAATACAGAATACACAGTATACAATAAAAATAATATATATAAATGTGCAGTAAGGTTGTATAGTGTTGTATTGACATTCAGGCTGTCGGTTGATAGTCAGTTGCCAGTGTGTTGTTAAGAGAAATATAATTATGACAGTCCAGTGTGAAATTAATAAAGTGCAGTGCTGATATATGTTGATTACGAGCAATCAAGAGTTCAAAAGTCTGATTGGTTGGGGGAAGAAGCTGTTGTGAAGTTGGCTGGTGCGGGTCCTGATGCTGCGATACTACCTGCCTGATGGTAGCAGTGAGAGCAGCCCATGGCTAGGGTGGCTGGAGTCTCTGATGATCCTTTTTTCACACACCGCCTGGTATATAGGTCCTGGAGGGAGGGAAGCTCACCTCCAATGATGTGTCTGGCAGTTTGCACCACCCTTTGCAGGGCTTTACGGTTGAGGGCGGTGCTGTTGCCATACCAGGCAGTGATGCAGCCAGTCAGGATGCTCTCTACAGTGCTGGTGTAGAACCGTGTGAGGAAGCGGTGGTTCATTCCAAACTTCCTCAGCCGTCTCAGGAAGAAGAGGCGTGGTGAGCCTTCTTCACAACGGCCTCAGTGTGGAAGGACCATGTGAGTTCCTCAATGATGTGGACACTGAGGAACTTGAAGCTGCTGACTCTCTCCACCGGTGCTCCATTGATGGAGTTGGGGCTGTGTTCTCTGTCTTTTCTCCTGAAGTCCACCAGAAGCTCCTTGGTCTAACTGACGTTGAGGGAGAGGTTGTGCTCCTGGCACCACAAACGGGCAGTTCATGCTCGAAAACTCTCCAATGTGGCTGAACTAAAGCAGTTCAGCAAAGAAGAGTGGGCCAAAATTCCACCACAGCGTTGTGAAAGACTGATCTCCAGTTAGCGGAAGTATTTGGTTGCAGTTGTTGCTGCTACAGGTGGCACAACCAGCTATTGAGTTTAAGGGGGCAGTTAGTTTTTCACATGGGTGAGGTGTTGTATAACGTTTTTGCTTCAATAAAAAATAAGAAAACTTTGTGTTTACTCAGGTTGCCTTTGTTTTATATCCCGTTTGAAGATCTAAAACAATTTAGTATGAAAAATACACAAAAACAGAAGAAATCAGGATTGGGGCAAATACTTTTCCATAGCACTGTATATCAAAATACCTTGGAATTACTACCTTATACTATCACTGTGCTAATAGTCAAACGATATTGGGTTTTCAATAATGTGGCTGATTCATTCCTGTAAATTTGTGCAGATCAACATATCCACTTAAAAAAAAAATAACATGCCAGTTTTCAATATTTAGGCTATGTTTACAACAAAGTTAAGTAGTGTTTAATAAAAGCAAATGAGAAGTGATAAAGAACTTTGTTAGTTCGATAGATGGTACGTGAAAGAAAACAAAAGACAGATAGTGAGGAACATGAAGTCAGAGTTGGACTCATGGAGCAGGTGCAGGCCCAATAAAGACCACTCACATCTCCTGGAGAATGCCCAGTTGTCCTCCAGATCGCAAGGCCTGGCACAGTGCCTGTACTCTAGCAGTACAGAGAGAAGCCAGCCTGTGTGCCAGCCTCAGAAAGGCCACTCACAAACACCACCACCTCTGTCCATGGACAGTCACACAGGACTCTGTTAGGACTTAAAAGCAGTGAAGTCTCTGACCGAGTGCCAAATGCAAAATTTTTCTGCAACCGATGAACTCTGGCCAAGATTTGTTTTGAGATGCTCTCTCTTTGCCACTCTGATGCAATCTGCTCCCCCTGCAATCTCTCTGTCGCTCTATGGCTATGTTCGGAATTGCATGCCATACTAACATACTACTCAATTTCTGCAGTACTGTTCACAGTAGGGATGTTCCAGGGTGGTCAACTGATCGACTAGTCATCCAACAGTCCAACTAGTCGATTCATAGGGTCAACTACTAACATTAATATTTTTAGTGGTGGTGGTTTTAATGAGAGATGCAATACTTAAATTAATTGAGAGACGCAACTTATATTTTTGTTGAACATCTGTTAGCAGGGTTGGGGAGTAACGGAATACATGTAACAGGATTACGTTTTTAAAATACAAAATATTAGTAACTGTATTCCACTACAGTTACAATTTAAATAATTGATCATCAGAATACAGTTACATTTAAAAAGTATTTTGATTACTTAAGAGATTACTTTGCATTTTATTGTCATTATTGACATATTGTCATTGTCAATTCAGTTGGAAAACATTTATCAATATAAATAATGTGATCCAAAGAGCGTCTGAATAGTGGTGAAACACTTATGAGCAGACAGAGAAGTGAGTTTGAAGCAAGTTTAGAGCAGCAGAAATAGAAATAAACCTTGGGTAAATTGTTCATGTGAATACATTTAGCTTCATGCTAAGCTAAAATGCTATTTCTAGCCATTTTACATGCACCTATTACCTGGTACGATTATATTTTTTTATCAAGAAAATACACATTAGATCTTCTTTTTTTCCTCTAGTAAGACCATTGATATCTGGGCAAAAATCTTATTCTTGGTGAGAATGTTTGTATTGTTTTTCTGTAAAAATATATATATTAAAAAATCCTTTCATTTGCTTATCTTGTTTTAAAAGCTGTGTAAGATATTTAGGCTTTTTTCTGAGAATGTATTTTTAACGTGTATTTTGTCTTATATATAGTTTTTATAGTCAAAACAAGTGAAAAAATCTACCAGTGCTGAAAAAGTAATCCACAGTATTTAGATTACATTACTGACCATGAGTAATCTAACGGAATACATTACAATTTAAATTCTGTAATCTGTAGTGGAATACATTTCAAAAGTAACCCTCCCAACCCCGTCTGTTAGTTACCATGTGCTGCACATAACATCTGTATATACCTTTGAAGCATGTCTGACTGGGGTCACGTAAACATAACAGAGCCTAATTATACATAATTATCCTTAACACCATCTAGTCGACTAGTCGTTCAAACAACCAACCAACTAGTCGACTATGAAAATTGTACGTTTTGCACATCCCTCGCAGTTTGAAAACTATGAACAGTGTGAAAATGTTCTGTAAGCATGGATTATTTGGAGAACCTTAATTTGCCAAAACATGCAGTATATAACAAAGCACACACGAGACATATCTAGTGGTATGAATAAACCAGAAAAAACATCAGCCGCTATTATGCCTCACTATTTGATCTAACTAATGGATAATGTGTACTGTTTCACATACTGATTTTGTGTACACTGAGTAGTAAACAGTATGCTAGTATTCCATTCCAAACACTGGCTGTTTCTCCACAGAAACACAGAACAGCGGGTAGCGCACATGCTCCGACACACTGAGCTGTAGCGCTTCTGCGGCTGACTGAAGTTCAAATCCAGCTCGCAACATTTCCTGATCCCATTCCCCGTCTCTGCACAACATTTCCTGTACTCTTTCCACTCTACTATATAAAAGTGGCCAAAAATAAAATAAAACTTAAAAGTCAGAAAATACACATTTGTCTATCAGTTTAACCATTCAAAACAGTTTAGTCAGTACCAATAATCCACCTCTGATAAAAAAATTTCCAATTCTTCTGGTTTATCGTAAATTATACTAGTGCCAATCTGCCATATCATACCAATTTCTCTTTTCAAACCAAACCTGTATTTCTTTTCTTTTTTTTTCTTTTTTTGACACGAGGGAAATCTCCCTTTTGATACTCAGCCACGAGGGATGTCACCACTTTTACTGTTTGCAAACAGGAACAATAAGAAAAAGGCAAAATTTGCCCACTGGTTTTTTTCAGGGACTTTTTTTTTATTAATCAGAGCATATGTTGTCTAACTCTGCAAAAAATTATGTAAAATACTCAAATTTAACCAATTTATTAATATAAATTCTCTAGCTGAGTAATTATACATAATGTTTTATGAAATGACATGTATATCTGGGTCAAGAATACAATGTTAAAGGAATATTCCGGGTTCAATACAAGTTAAACTCAGTTGACAGCATTGGTGACAATGTTGATTAGCACAAAAAATTTTTTTTACTCATCCTTCCTTTTCTTACAAAAAAAGAAAAAAAAATGGAGTTAAAGTTGGCCCCATTCACTTCCATTCCACTTACAATGGAAGTGAATGGGGCCAATTTTTGGAGGGTTTAAAAGCATTCTATTTTAATAAAAGCACAATCATTCTTCTGTTGAAACCCATGTATTATTTGAGCTGTAAATTTGTTTAAATCATCGTTTTTACAGTCATTTTTGGGTTTGTTGACATTACATCGTCATGGCAACACAGCTGAAAAATTGGCTTTAACTTTATACATAAAAGGCTAGCACACTAAATCACACTAAAGTCATGTTTACATAAATATCGTTTATGTGCTGTGGCTATATTTTTGAAAAAGTGAGTGAAAATATTGGCCCCCATTCTCTTCCTCTTCCATTGTAAGTGCCGCACTGTAACCCAGACTTTTGCTTTTTTTAAAGGAAGATGAGTCAAAATGTTTTTTTTGTGGTAATCGACATAATGTCACAAATGCTGTTGACTGAGCTTAACTTGTACTGATCCGGAATATTCCTTTAAGAAAAAAGTTCAGATTTAATACAGAAGAATATAACCCAGGAGAATTCAATATGGGGGTAATTTTGCCCCGTGCCCCAGCAGATCCAGCAGCACACGCTGCTCCATTAAAGTAAATATCTTAAATATATATTCTAATCAGTAATTTTATATATATATTAGAAGACAGCTACACTGTCGTCATTGCCGTTACAGCTTTTAACCAGGTAACAAAGATAAAGTTTACGTCGAAACATCAAGTTGGTTTAAAGAGCAGTCAAGCATCACGTATATTAATGTAGCTGAGATAAAGCGCAGAAAAATGTCTTAGTATATGAATAAAGCGATTATTACAAACCCGAACTCCAGGTGGAGAGCTAAGGGCGCTGCCATGTTGCTGTTAAACCCGGAACTAATCTAGCATCTTCTCGGCTTTCCCTAGAAGGTAACACCCAGGCAGCCTAAGTCTCGCGAGAGTCTCATTCGCTGTGACTAAGGTTAGGTTTAGGGTTAGATTTTTTGGCAGAGTAAGGTTATTGTTAGGTTTAAGGGCAGGGATAGGTATAGGGTTTCTGTAAGACTCTAAATAAACACAATAAACAGTGTGTGAACGTCGCATACGGCTCTCGCGAGACTTTAGGTAAACGTGCGGTTACCTTCTACAGACACTAACATCTTCACCATGACCCACCGAAAAGTCTTCTTTTCCCATTTTTTTCACCCAAATTACAATTAATAATTCTAATATGTCATTTTTTAAACATTTAAATGTGTCAGCACTAAATTCCAGATTACAGAATTGCAGACGGGAATTAAATTAGTATTTAATGGTGATATTTATTTAAATGATTGAATAATTGCATGATAACAATAATGCATTTTCTTACATTATATCCTAAAGTTATCTCCATCTCTGCATTAAAGTGGAAAGGGACAGTGTTGTCATGTATGGTGAAGTGATGCAGCGGTCCCCCACCCCCTCAGCCTCTGTCACACTGGTGACAGGTACGTTCTGACTAGAAGCAGATTGAATTGCAAATCTTCTGCCTTCTGTTGCCATCCGAGTCTGAACTGGCTCTTTGCAGCCGACCATTCATGTGATAATTTAAATCTGATTTGGGGGTGAGGGGGTTGGTGGGTTCTGAGAGTTACACAAGAGGACACTCAGGACTGACTCCCAAAAAGAGTTGACTACCCTGTATACAAAATATAAATTTTATGTGTGCACTAAAACTGTATCAAATATGAGCATTAGATTTAGATGACAAAGTGTTAAAGCACCAAGACATGTAATCCAGTCACTTCACATGTACTTATCTGTTCGTGTACAAGCGGAATTGCTGTAGATAAATAAGCTTCCAAAAACAAGAGGGAAAGAAGGACATAAATTCACCCTTACAAAACTAAAGAAGATTGTATAACTACTGTAAGCTGTATAAAAATTGAGTTGCACATGTTTTTCATCCCATTTAAAACCGCAAGTCACTGCTTTTCTCGATTGCTTTAACACAATTTCTGAGGCAGGGAGTGCATTTGCAGAACATTAATGTCAACCCCAAAGCCCTGTTGTTTTGAAAAAAAAGAAAGAAAAAAAAACAAGAAAAGAAAAAAAAAAAAAAAAAAACACTTTGCCCACAAATAGCCCAGAGGCATACAAAAAGCATTTTCTAAAGATTGAAAAGCAAATAATAAAGTCACATAATATAATACTGCGGTTGAACAACAGGTTCACCTAGAACTCCCATGTATTTTTTTTTAAAGATTGCATTTAGCTTTCAAAGTCAGAGTCAACTATTCCCAGGGAGAAAGACATTTTCCCTGGGAAAGACAGAAAGGCAATGTATGTATCTTCTGTGATCAAGTTTACAAGCTTTTCAGTTACCAAAATAAATGGGTAATTCATTGACACAAAATGTCTAACTAATGTCTGTAATGAATATAACTATAATTAATGTCTAACTGTAATAAAAAAACTTTTAAGGTTAAAATATATATGAATGTATAATGGATTGTGTATATTTTAGCTGCTGTGACTGGTCACCATTTCATTTCAAGTTTTTCACCATTTTAAATCTCCATTTCATCTGCACTAGTTAATTTTGAATGTGTGCAAGCTCATTTTAGTTAAAATATTCGAAATAATATCTCAATGAATATGAAGTCATATAACTGCATGCATAAGTATTATAAAATAATTAGCAAAATGCTTTTTAAAGGGATCTACTGGGCAGGGAGGAGAATTTTAGTAAAAAGGACTTAACTATTGATCTGTTTCTCACCCACATCTATTACGTTGCTTCAGAACACATGGATTTAACCACTGGAGTCATATGGGTTACTTTTATGCTGCCTTTATGTGCTTTTTGGAGCTTAAAAGTTTTGGTCACCATTCACTTGCATTGTATGGACCAACAGAGCAGAAATATTCTTCTAAAAATCTTCATTTGTGTTCTGCAGGAGAAATAAATTCTTACACATCTGGGATGGCATGAGGGTGAGTAAATGAGAGAATTTTCATTTTTGGGTGAACTATCCCTTAAAAACCATTTCAGATGGAGTGTATGAATGTCACATCACGGGATATTTCAGCTTTCCAAAAGTATTTCATGGGTTTACTGGTTCAAGTAGTCCTGGAGCATATTAAGGTAAACTTATCTGATGTGCTTCCATAATGGAGGGGCTCGAGCACAGGACTGGGCTTGAGCTCTGAGACCCCCACTCCTGGACTATCTGACTAAAGCAAGAAATAGAAGGACAATTTTGAAATAATACTTGGGACAAGCCTTATATAAAGGTGGAGATGGGGAGGTGGAGGGAGGCCGGAAGAATCGTCACTGCTGCGAGGGAAGCAGCCACTTATACATGATTGGCAGGCCCAGATGAACAAGCTCTTTCCGAACTTGCGTCTGGTCTTTTTATTATTATTATTATTATTATTTGTGCACATGTTTTGAATTGTCTTCATTGCAGAAACCTTATTAATGGTTTTAAGTAAACCAAACATATATGTTGTAATAGATCACATAATACTCCAATTTTTATGCCTAGGTCTTGTTTCAGAGCCAAATTTGTATGTATGCTATCATCTGTTCTATTCATATGCAATTTGGCTGAATACTCAAAAGCAGCCTTTAATAAAAGATCTTAATCTGCATTTCCACAATATTTTGAACACAGCGATGTGTGACGGACAGCTCGGCCATGTCTTTATGTGTTGAGTGAGTGGGCATTCAGTGCACAGTGGCCCCTGCATCTCTTTCAGTGTGCCTGCTTTGCCAGCAGTGCCTGGTGGACATCGGTTTGACTGACACAGCTGTGCAAGGGACAGCACACATACTCATGCAAGTTTTTGTACATGCACACACAAACACACACACTCTTGAAACACCCCCCCCCCCCCATGGCCACCATCTTGTCTTGGTGAAGTCACTTTAGCCTGATGCACACACAACTCAAAGCTAACACGCATGCTCTGTGTCACAGTGCATTCACAAATGGGTAAGATGGGTGTTATTTTGATAAAAAAAAAAAAAAAAGCAAGGTGTACATATTTCAAATTTATACGTATGCTTTATTCTGTAATCCTGATTAATTAAACAGATGCATGCAAGATTTATGAGTGAAAATTACATTCAAAGTCTTACAATCAGATTTGATTAGCCCAATTCTGACACAATTGCAAAATTAGAGAACGTTTCTAAAATGGTTAATATAACCTAGAAGAGATTACATTAAATAATTATATTATTAAAGTTGTGTATGTATCAGACAGATAATAACATCTGTGAAATAGGACCAAGTGCGGTGAGCTGACCATGTGAATGCTGATGTCAGTGCATGCCACCCTGAATGCCTTATTGAGCACTCTGGCTTTCCACTGCTTCCATCTTGTGGTCATACTGCAGAGCTGCACTGCATAAATTAAAGGAACAATTCACCCAAAAATTAAAATTCTCTTATCATTTACTCAGGCTCATGCCATTCCAGATGTGTATGACTTTATTTCTTCTGCTCAACACAAACGAAGATTTTTAGAAAATATCTCAGCTCCGTAGGCCCAATCAGTGCATGTGAATGGGGGCCAGAACTTTGAAGCTCCAAAAAGCACAGAACGGCAGTAGAAAAGTATTACATACAACTCCAGTGATTTAATCCATGTCTTCAGAAGCGATATGACAGGTGTGGGTGAGAAACAGATACATATTTAAGCCCTTTTTTCCTATTAATCTCCACTTTCTCTTCACTTCCACATTCTTTTTCTTCTGTTTTTTGGCAATTTGCATTCTTTGTGCATATTGTCATGTACTGGGCAGGGAGGATCATTTACAGTAAATTATAAAATGATAAAGTAAATGATACCGTATATACAGTGTATTCAGAAAGTATTCTGTATATTTTGTTATGTTGCAGCCTTATGCTAAAATGCTTCAAATTAGGGGTCACATGATGCTATGTGAAGGTTGGTCGCTTAAAAGCAAGCTCCGCTTAAACTTTGCTACAGTTATCCTTTTAAGCAATATTAACCGATGAAAACTATAATAGTTTTGTTTGCTAACTGTGCTGGGAGGGCTGAATGTCAAAAATTTTTAAACTGTCGGCCTGTGGGACATTAAAAAGCACCTACATTCTCACGCGTCAGACGCCTCACAGGATCAGGATGGTGGAGGTCCAGTCGATAGTGACAGTGAGCTTCGTGAAGTAGGTCAGGAGATCTTGAACATTTATGTTCGCTGACGAAAATCTCGACTGACTTGGAGGGCCTTGCAGAAATACGTTGAGCGATCACATCTATGGACGCGAAACTTTCCACCCTGATCACAAGAATGGACGATGTTGAAAAACAGGTCGAGGCTGAAAGAGAGCTACAGGCTAACCTGGCTGATATGGAATGCGTGTGGGAAAAACTAGAGGATATAGAAAATCAGAGCAGGCGTAATAATGTTCGTTTCGTTGGAATCCCAGAGGGAAAGGAAGGTCAAGATATGGTGAAGTTTTGGATGGGCTTATTCCGAAATTGATCGACACAGCAGACAGCCGGCTCGAAATTGAGCGCACCCACAGAGTTTTCAGTCAGCTTCCCAGCTTCGGGATAGACCCGATCTATCCTGGCAAGATATTTGCGGTCGGCTGACAGAGACTTTGTTCTATGAGTGGTGAAGAATAAAGGCAAGTTGTTCTGGGAGGACCACAACATCATGGTTTTTCCGGATTTTGCTCAAGCGAAGCAAGACGGATTAAAAGATTGCAAAAAATTGCTTCACCAGCAGAAGGTGGGCTTCACACTGCCTTATCCTGATAAGCTGAGAATTGATGCCAAGGGTGGTCGCAAGACTTTTACATGCCCACGAAAAGCTATGGCCTTCATTAAATCAATGGAGTGAGTGGGTAACTTTGCCTGTATTCGATCAACAATACAGTCTACAGATCGTGCATTTTACTGATGCAGCCTGAGAGGGTATGTTGTCCTGTTGGCTGCCCACTGACTCTCGCACTACTCTTTTTTTCTTTTTTCTCTTTCTCCCTTTATTGAATTATTGTTAAGTTCATTTGCACTTTTTGTGGGTTCGATGTGATTATTTACTGGGGCTTATTTTATGGATATTATTTTATTTTATTATTTTATTATTTTAATAGTGTTGCGGAAAATCTTGTTAGCTTGCATGGACGGGGGGATGGATGCCAGTTGGGACGGTTGTGCGCGGAGTAGAAGTCACACTTTAATATAGGTAAAATGCTTCTCTCCACATGGAATGTTAATGGGCTTGGGCACCCTATTACAGTAAAAGAAGGAAGGTTGTTTCTTGCCTTAAGTGTAAAAAATATGATATAGTGTTCCTTCCAGAAATGCACATTTCTCCACAGGAAGCTAAAAAACTTGGTAGGGCATGGGGTGGGCATGTGTTTTGTAGTGCTGGTTTGAGAAAGAGCAGGGGAGTCATCACATTGATAAGTAAGCATTTACAATTCAAATGTCTCAAACAAATCAAAGATAATTTAGGAAGTCATTATTGTTTTGACTGAAATACAGGGGCAAAACCTTATTTTGTCCAATATTTATGCACCCAACCCTGATGATCAGAACTTTTTTATAGATCTTGAGGGGAAGCTACAAGCCACTGGGATCCTTCATGATATGGTTTTGGGTGGAGACTTCAATCTTTTAATGGATCGAGACCTTGATCATAGTGATGCAAAGGTGTGTAGACCCTTTAGAGCAACAATACAATACAATACAAATTTTATTTCACATTTAAAACAACAGCAGTTGACCAAAGTGCTTTTCAACAGATTAAATTAAATAATATAAACATTTACATACACATACAACACGTTGTACCAGTTCACTCTGCTAAAATGCAAATACATCATCAAACTCAAATTATATTAAAAAACATTTTTAAAACACAAATTTTAAAACCTTTTAACTTATAAAATAAGTCATCTTATATTATAGTTATAAAACATATACAGCCAGTTAGCTCTGGTCAGATGTAAAAGAGCTGAAAAGATATGTCTTCAAACTTGATTTAAAAATATTCACTGCTGTGGAAAATTTTATATGCAATGGAAGAAAGTTCCATAATCAGGGTGCAGCCACAGAAAAGGCCCTATCACCCTTAGATTTTAATCTAGATTTAGGGACAAGGAGTACCATCTTGTTAGAGGACTTCAGTTGTCGGGCATTTTGATGAAAAATTAAAAGGTTAGTTATATATTGTGGCACAATGCCATGAAAAGCTTTAAACACAAATAAAATAATTTTAAATTGAATCCTAAATCTAACAGGCAACCAATGTAAAGACACAAAGACTGGAGTAATACTATCTCTCTTATTTGTGTGGGTCAACAGCCTGGCTGCTGCATCCTGCGCCAACTGAAGATGGTACTATTGGCATTGAGAGATGCCAATATATAACGAATTACAGTAGTCAGTGCGTGAAGATACAAATGCATGAATAACGGTTTCCAAGTCTTTAGTGGAAAGAATCGACACCAGTTTAGAGATCACTCTTAGTTGATAGAAACCTGCCTTTACAACACTGTTAACCTGCTTGTCAAGTGTTAATGCAGAGTACAAAATAACACCCAAATTCTTTACTTGATCAGAAATGCTTAATGAAATAGTGGATAGCTTACTTATAGTCTCCTTTGTGGCAGAGGGAGATCCAAAGACAATACACTCATAATAATACACAATTATTAGTATTATGATGGAGAAAATTGCTAGCCAACCAGGCTTTAATCTCACTTAAGCAATGTGTTAAGGAGAAAAGAGATTGTGAGCCACATGGATCAAGTGGAATATATAATTGCGTATCATCAGCATAGAAATGATAAGAGATGTTGTATTTGCGAAAATTTTTGCCTAATGGACACATATACAATGAAAATAAAATTGGCCCAAGAATGGATCCCTGCGCTACACCACTGTTTAGTGAAGCTGATGAAGAAAACAAATTACCAACACAAACTGAAAAAGATCTTCCTTTAAATACGATCTAAACCAGTCCAAGACTGTACCTTTAATGCCCACATAATCTTTCAGCTGCCACAATAAAATACCATGATCAATGAAGTCAAAGGTGGCAGTTAGATCAAGCAAAATAAGGACTACCACCTTCCCTGAGCCACCAACAATATATAATTAAAAACCTTGAGTAATGCAGATTCTGTGCTATGAAGAGTCCTGAAGCCTGACTGAAACATGTCTATAATTGCATTCTCAGCTAAATATGGGACAAGTTGCGATAAAACGGCCTTCCCTAAAACTTTAGATAAAAAGGGTAAGTTTGATATAGGCTGATAATTACTCAAAACAGAAGGATCTAAATTAAATTTTTTAATGAGTGGCTGCACTACTGCATGCTTAAAACAAGCTGGAACATTACCATTAACTAAACTGTTATTTATAAGTAACTGAATACTAGTACCTAAAAAATCTAGTAAATTTAACAGCAGCCAAGGTGGAATAGTATCAAATGGATAGGTAGAATGTCTCGTATGAGTTAATGTATTCTCCAATTGTAGTAAAGAAACAGGCTCAAAACTACTAAATGTACTTAAACAATTTAAATGTGGCGTATCGGACATTGCTGGAGTAACTTTAGCCCTAAGATTAGCTATTTTATTCATAAAACATGGCAGTTTTAAATTGACCTCAGGGCAATTTATAAGTGTTGGAGAAAGCACTTTATTGATAGTGTTAAATAGAACATTTGGCTTATTGGAATTCCTACTAATTATATCCCCAAAATATTTTGCTTTTGTTATTTTTACTACATGTTGAAAATTTACCAAAGCATATCTTAAAATTTCGAAAGAAACCTGCTGCCTATCCTTTTTCCATTTATGCTCAGCCTTGCGGCATAATTGTCTGGAGACACGAATCTCATTGTTCATACACGGCTGTGAGTCAATTTTCTGTTCCCTATATATTAGCGGTGCAATTTATTAAATAAATCAAAATGTTCATCCACAATCTCCGCTGGAACTGACAAAAGAAGTCCAGAGTGGGCAAAACCATGACCATCAAGGCCCCGGCGCTCCAATAATAACAAAGAAGTCTGGATGTTAATGAGTGTTTGATGATCGTAGCACAGCAAAGAGCTGACAAATGGCAAAAAAGAGGCTGAGGCAGCCATGGAGTTAAACTGGTACTAAATAAACATACACATAATAAAAGCAACTGCAGCCTAATGGCATGCCGACAAACACGCTGGCACCATCTTGATAACTTAATCTTGATAACTTAATCTGAAGCTGACACTTCAGAGGATGTGTAAAAATCTTGGTCTTACAGACATTTGGAGACTTCTGAAACCATCTGGGAGGGACTACACCTTTTTTCATCAGTTCATAAGATTTTCTCTAGAATAGAATAGAATAGAATTGAATAGACATTACTGTAATGGGCCTCATCCAAGATGACGATGAGTCTGCATACAGAAGGCTGAATGGGTTGAAGGTTGAATGGCTGGCTCACTGGTGTAGTCAAAACAACCTGGCGCTGAACACGCTCAAAACGGTGGAGATGATTGTGGACCTCAGGAGGAACCCTAACATTGACCATCCTCACCATTCTAAACAGCACTGCGGCAGCAGTGGAGTCATTCAGGTTCCTGGGCACTACCATCTCACAGGACCTGAAGTGGGAGACCCACATTGACATGTGAAAAAGGCCCAGCAGAGGTTGTACTTCCTTCGCCAGTTGAGGAAGTTCAACCTGCCACAGGCGGTGCTGATACAGTTCTACTCAGCAGTCACTGAGTCTGTCCTCTGTACTTCAGTAACTGTCTGGCTTGGTGCAGCTACGAAATCGGATAGTTCGGACCGCTGAGAGGATTATTGGTTGCCCCCTGCCCTCCCTTCAAAAACTATACACTACCAGAGTGAGGAAAAAGGCTGGAAAAATCACTCTGGACCTCACTCACACTGACCACCAAAACTATCAGACTATCAAAACTACTGCCCCATTGAGCAATAATTAATGTGCAATACACAGCTTAGTCTATTTATATTTATCCAACATACCATACCTCTTCTGCCATTACATTCCCTTGCTTCTGAATTTAACAGATGGTGGTGGTGTAATGGACTAAAGCACTGAACTAGTAAGCAAAAAGTTGTTGGTTCAATCCCCACAGCCACCACCATTGTGTCCTTGAGCAAGGCACTTAACTCCAGGTTGCTCCAGGGGGATTGTCCCTGTAATAAGGGCACTGTAAGTTGCTTTGGATAAAAGCGTCTGCCAAATGCATAAAAATGTAAAAAAAAATAATATATATTGTGTATTTCTATATATACTTTATTTTCTATTCACTATATTTTATTCTATTTTTTTATTTTTTTTATTTTTTTTATTATTATCTCTGTCTTGTTGTATTGTTTGTGCACTGGAAGCTTCTGTCACCAAGACAAATTCCTTGTATGTGTAAGCATACTTGGCAATAAAGCTGATTCTGATTTTGAACTGGCACCGGGGCCAGAAGGTTTTGCCAAATAATCTTTTTAGATCTTCTGGCACAGAACTGGCTCCACTTATGTTAGAAGTACACAGAGATATTAAAGAAAGGTGAGCTACCACCAACCATGACGCAAGCCCTGATCAGTCTCAGTCTTAAAAAATATAAGGACCCAAATGAATGTAAAAGTTATCATACAATTTCCCTGATCCAATTAGATGTAAAAATATTGTCTAAAATTCTAGCTAATCGATTAAGTAGAGTAATTACATCTATTATACATATAGATCAAGTGGGGTGTATTTGTGGTCATAGTTCTTCTGATAATATTAGACATTTTATAAATATTATGTAGTCAGTAGCGAATGATCAGACCCCGATTGCTGCCATCTCACTTGACGCCGAGAAGGCATTTGATAGGGTGGAATGGGACTATCTTTTTAAGATTTTGAAAATTTACTTTTATTGGGTGGATTATGTTACTTTATAAACAACTGTTAGCAGCAGTGCAAACTAATGGATTATTTCAGATTATTTTTCTCTTGGTAGGGGAACCTGGCAAGGCTGTCCTCTCTCCCCTTTATCGTTCTGTCTTGCACTGGAACCATTAGCAGCCGCAATAAGAAAAGAGGATGATTGTCCTGGCACTGGAGCAGGAGGTGTGGTGCATAAACTTCTACTCTACGCAGATGATATATTATTATTTGTCTCCGACCCTAGTAGTTCTATGCCTAACCTCCGTAAAATTATTAAATCCTTCTACAGATTTTCAGGATACGGGATGAATTGGTCTAAATTGGAAGTTCTGAGGCCTGCCACGGCTTTTCAACCTGGCGCCTTTCAATGGCCCAAGCAAGGCATTAAGTATTTAGGCATTTTATTTCCAGCAAATTTGAGAGATTTAGTTAGTTAATTTTGACCCATTAATGAAAAGGCTCTCGTGTGATGTGGGTAGGTTGGCTGCACTACATTTGTCTATGGCTGGGAAGGTCAATGTTATAAAAAATAAATTGTATCCCAGAATTCAATTATATACCACAGTCTCTCCCCTTAGAATTTCCTCTTTCTTATTTTAAACAATTTGATAGAATATCTAAGTCCTTTATTTGAAGTGGTAAACAACCTTGGTTGCATATTAATATGTTTCATACTGTAGACCAATTGACAAAGGAGGTTTAGGCCTCCCCCCAATTTTTTTTTATTACTATGTGTGAGGAAATGAGGTCACTGGGACAGGAAGGTTCAGGTCTCAGGTGAGCTTTTAATCACAAACTTAGGGATAACACAGTCACAACTAGCTGAGTAACTTCTTCAGCTTCACAAACTCTTTAGCGTCACAGCCTCTTAATCATCACAAAGTCTTTATCACAACTCTATAGTGTCACAAACTCAGTAGCTTCACCGTGAGACTCTCGTGCCAGACTCTCTCTCTCTCTTCTGGTGGTGGCATGGCTGTTTATATGCCCCTCTACCCAAGCTCACTGGAATTAGAGACAGGTGTTAGACATAATTTAGCACAGGTGTAAGCACCCTTCCCGCTTTCTCTCTCTCCGGACGGGCGCTCTGCCACATCCCCTCTGCCACACTATGCTTTTAGCCCCTCCCTGGTACTACATTGAACAAGCAGTCCTTGCCCCAATCTCACCGTTGCAAAGTCTTTCTATCAAACTGCCTAGAGAAGTGAAAATGCATCCCATTATTTCACACTTACATTCAGTATGGACAAAGGTTCCTGTATGTTAAATTTTGATATTTACCTAAATGTTTTCTTAAGCATATGGCAAATTGTGTATTAACAAGTCCCCCTTTTGCTGGAAAGTATGGTTGGAGAGGGGTGTTGCTACACTTGGTGATCTTTATGAAAACAGAGCTTTGAGATCATTTGAAAATATAACACAGCAATTTGGGATTTTAGGTCTCAATTTTTCAGGTATTTGCAGTTGCGCCACCTACTTTGTACTATTTTGGGGGGTAGTACACAGCCCCCTAAAGCTGCAGACACCCTCTGTATGGTGCTCACAGCCTTTGGAAAGGGGCATGAAGTGTCAGTGTATTGTTCCTCATTGATTCATAGTCTTGGTGATGGGGCCTTAACAACTCTTAAGAGGTTATGGGAAAGATATTTTAACTTGGTATTGAGGATGGGGAATGAAAATGTTAAAACTATGTCTAGGGATGCAAGGGTACGACTAATTCAGTTTAAGATTTTTGCATTGTTTCTACTGGACTCCCTCTAGATTGTTTAGGCTTGGTTTAAAAGACACACCTACCTGCTGGCGATGCCAGTTGGAGGATGGAGACATAGCCCATGCTTTGTGGTTCTGCACTAAGATTCAAGAATTCTGGGTAAGAGTCCAGATACTCAAATTTCATTTTTTCCCAGATTATGTATATTGGGTGATGAGGCGGTTATTAAAGTAGGTGACAAATAGAAAAAAAGCTGGGTCCAAACTAGCATAATGATCAGCAGACAAATAATTCTTAGAGGATGGAAGTCAATTGGCGCTCCCTCATTTCAAGAATGGTTCACCGAATTGGGCAGGGTGGCGGCATTTAAAAGGATGTCATATAAGCAGTTTGGCAGATTGGACATGTTTGGTAAGAAATGGGACAGGTATTTGTCCTTTCTGGAAGGCTCTCAGTGAGGACCATGTGGAGAGAAACTAAATTATGGTAATAATTATGGATTCTGTTCTTTGTAGGATTCTTTGTTTTCTCTTTGTTTGTTGATTTTTGTCAAAATTTGTTATTGTTTGTTTGTTTATATGTGTGCATTGTGTAATTTAGGCTTTTACCACAGGGTTGTTTGTTGAGAGACAGGGTGTGGTTATATATTCAGTTTATTCTGTTTATATACAGTTGTGCTCAAAAGTTTGCATACCCTGGCAGAAATTGTGAAAGTTTGGCATGATTTTGAAAATATGACTGATCATGCAGAACACTTTTTATAAAAGTCTTTTATTTAAGGATAGTGATCATATGAAGCCATTTATCATCACATAGTTGTTCTTTTTAAATCATAATGATAACAGAAATCACCCAAATGGCCCTGATCAAAAGTTTACATACCCTTGAATGTTTGGCCTTGTTACAGACACACAAGGTGACACACACAGGTTTAAATGGCAATTAAAGGTTAATTTCCCACACCTGTGGCTTTTAAAACTGCAATTAGTGTCTGTGTATAAATAGTTTGTTAGCTCTCACGTGGATGCACTGAGCAGGCTAGATACTGAGCCATGGGGAGCAGAAAAGAACTGTCAAAAGACCTGCATAACAAGGTAATGGAACTTTATAAAGATGGAAAAGGATATAAAAAGATATCCAAAGCCTTGAAAATGCCAGTCAGTACTGTTCAATCACTTATTAAGAAGTGGAAAATTCGGGGATCTCTTGATACCAAGCCAAGGTCAGGTAGACCAAGAAAGATTTCAGCCACACCTGCCAGAAGAATTGTTCGGGATACAAAGAAAAACCCATATGTAACCTCAGGAGAAATACAGGCTGCTCTGGAAAAAGACGGTGTGGTTGTTTCAAGGAGCACAATACGACGATACTTGAACAAAAATGAGCTGCATGGTCGAGTTGCCAGAAAGAAGCCTTTACTGTGCCAATGCCACAAATGACAACACCTTGACATGCTTTACATCTTCTAGCACACTGTTATTTGGAGTGACGAGACCAAAATAGAGCTTTATGGTCACAACAATAAGCGCTATGTTTGGAGAGGGGTCAACAAGGCCTATAGTGAAAAGAATACCATCCCCACTGTGAAGCATGGTGGTGGCTCACTGCTGTTTTGGGGGTGTGTGAGCTCTAAAGGCATGGGGAATCTTGTGAAAATTGATGGCAAGATGGATGCAGCATATTATCAGAAAATACTGGCAGACAATTTGCATTCTTCTGCATGAAAGCTGCACATGGGACGTTCTTGGACTTTCCAGCATGACAGTGACCCTAAGCACAAGGCCAAGTTGACCCTCCAGTGGTTACAGCAGAACAGAGTGAAGGTTCTGGAGTGGCCATCACAGTCTCCTGACCTTAATATCATCGAGCCACTCTGGGGAGATCTCAAACGTGTGGTTCATGCAAGACGACCAAAGACTTTGCATGACCTGGAGGCATTTTGCCAAGATGAATGGGCAGCTATACCACCTGCAAGAATTTGTGGCCTCATAGACAACTATTACAAAAAACTTCACGCTGTCATTGATGCTAAAGGGGGCAATACACAGTATTAAGAACTAAGGGTATGAAGACATTTGAACAGGGGTCATTTCATTTTTTGTTGCCATGTTTTGTTTTATGATTGTGCCATTCTGTTATAACCTACAGTTGAATATGAATCCCATAAGAAATAAAAGAAATGTGTTTTGCCTGCTCACTCATGTTTTCTTTAAAAATGGTACATATATTACTAATTCTCCAAGGGTATGCAAATGTTTGAGCACAACTGTATGAATCAATAAAAGTGTTGATAAAAATGTTTTTCACATCAGTCTAAGATGATCCAGAGAAATGGGATGCACCTGAACTAAATTTCAAATGTCTTAGCAAAGGGTCTGAATACTTATTTCAGTGTGATATTTAAGTTTTTTCTACAAAAATATGGTTTTTGCTTTGTCATTATGGGGTATGGAGTGTAGATTGATGGGTAAAAAAATAATTTAAAGCATTTTAGCATAAGGCTGCAACATAACAAAATATGAAAAAATTAAGGGGTGTGAATACTCTCTAAATGCACTGTAGATATATATATATATATATATATATATATATATATATATATATATATATACAGAAACGAAGAAAATGATGACTACTACTATTACCACTGACGTGCACAGAACGGGGGCTGCAGGGGTGCAAGCAAATGTAAAGGTGCCCTTTTAGGCAGAGGTGCCTTTAAGATTGTGGAGATGTAAGCGGATGTGCCTTTACTACAGCGCACTCCCCCCCAACTCAAGAACCCCTGCCCCTGCTAAGGTCTGTGCACGTCACTGACTACTACTGCTACATTAAATAATTTTAGAAGGAAAAAAACCCTCAAAGACACTAGGACACAAGCTTACTGTATTTTATTTTTTGAAAAAAGAGTGCAAAACAGAGGACATACCAGTATGTACAGCACATAATAAAAGGATGCAGTCACATGACCTCGTCCACTTTCTTCATCGTCGTCCATTGAAGGGTAACTATTTACAAAACGAAATAGTCACACGTTTACCTTTACAGAAACTTTTCAATAGAGAAACCAAACACAGGTTACAAGCCTTAGACCAGTAGGCCTTATTAAAAAAAGTTTTAAAAGGTCCATTTATTGTTTTTGTAAGCTTACTAAACAGAGCCTTTTGCTGGCTAAAAGTGGAATTGCATATGATGCACTGTTCATCCCATAATGCTATTCTATACATGACAGCACCATCTACTTTCAGATGTGCCTTTATTAAGATACCTGAAAAACACCTCCGGAAAGTTCCCTGGAAATACACATTGATAGACTTGGTGTGTAGCAGCCTGTATGGGATATGCAACATTAGAACTTTTACTCTTAATGGGTAAGTGTTGTTACCCTAGAAATTAGGGTAGAAAATGTACATTGCTTACAGAGGTATATATATATGACTTTGGGTTTTGTTTGGCTAAATCTACCAGAACATGAAAACAGTACTGGACTCCAATAAGGGCATCTGTGAATACAAGTACAAGTTAATGAATTTGGCCATGATCAGGGGCGTGTCCAGGATTTTTTGCCAGGGTTGGCAAAGGGGTGGAAAGAGTGGCATCCAGTAAGTTTGTCTGAGGGGGCGTATTTTACTACTGAGGCGGAACGCTGTGTCCTCCCAGACACGGTTGGGTTAAGCCATTTCGCACCATCTCCAGGGCATTCTGGCCCTGTCCCTGGCCATAATTTGCTGCTAGCTGAACTTTTTTCAACCCCTTACATTTTTTTTTTTGTTGTTCAAATATTAGTTTGAATGACATTTGTAAATTTTCTGAAGAAAATGAGTGGTGCTTGCCAGTGCAAATGTCTACACCACTATTAAAGGGTTTTGTGGGTAATTGCCAGGGTGTTGCTATGTGGTTGCTGTGGTGTTCTGATTGGTTGTTATTGTATTGCTAGGTGGTTACATACTGGCTCAAGTTAAAAAAGCCCACCCACAAGTCTCTATGAAGTTCAGGTCCCTAGATATGCCTAAGGCGATAAAGTCCATGTTATTTTTTAGATCATGTCATCATCCGTCAAAGTGGAAACCGTAATTTCAGTGAGGTTTTGAAAACCCCCTAAACCTAAGTTTGAGCAATAGCAATAGTGATGCTTTCCTCGTAAACATCCTCCATGTAGTAGGTTGTGATATAAATTATTGCCGTAACATTTTTAAGAATGTTTAGTTCTTTAAAAAAATAAAAGCAAATTAAAGGAATGTTCCAGGTTCAATATAAGTTAAGCTCAATAAACAGCATTTGTGGTAAAATGTTATATATATGTGGTTACAGTAAGGCACTTACAATGGAAGTAAATGGGGCCAGTCCATAAATGCTAAAATAAATACAGTTTCAAAAGTATAGCCACAATACGTAAACATTATCCGCATTAACATTATTTTAGTGTGATAAAATCACTTACTGACCTGATCTGTGTGACGTTATTTCCAACACCGGGATAACAGGGTTTTGTTGTCATGACAATGAAGTTATAATATTGGATATAACTTTACATAGATAAGTAAGCTATTTTATCACATTTATTTCATGTTAACACATATAACGTTTACATTTTGTGGCTATACTTTTGAAATGTTATGTATTTTAGCGTTTATGGACTGGCCCCATTTACTTCCATTTTGAGAGTCTTACTGTAATCGCAATTTTTGCTTTTTTTGTGGAAATGTGGAAATCAACATTATGCCACAAATGCAGTTGAACTGAACCTGGAACATTCCTTTAAAGAGCAAATGTCTTTACTAACTTGCCATGCATGATCGAAACATGGACTAAACCTGGCGCATGACTACGTTAGATTGCTTATGTTGACTGTTCATTGAAAATCTTTAACCCAGAGTATCTTTGTTCGAGAATAGGGCACAGATAAGAAAATGCTCCATAAAGTTTGTCTACATGGGCTCTTGAATAATTTCATACAAACTGACATTCATTGTGATCTCATCTCATTGAGAATATGTGTCTAAAAAACTGCTAGAAACTCAAAGCCATATTGACTAGCATGCTCTATGATGAAAGATATTAAAGACTCCATGAAATGGTTTGACAAGTAGTTTTCTTTTCTGTATTGACCTACTTTCTATTGAAACAGGAAGTTGGGAAGGACATATTGAAGGGCTTGTCCTTAATTTTAAATATCCAAATACCCTTTAGTTTCCGTCACAGCCATGAACCATGATTCGCTATTTGCTATTTTGATTTGATAGCAAGTGGTATTTATAATTTAAGGGGAGGGGACATTCTCATTGTTGAGACCGTGCTCTGGCAAATCAGGTGAGTCATCAATACTTTTTAGGGATGTCCCAATACAATTTTTTTAAGAACAAGTATGAGTACCGATACTTCCTTTTTAGTTTACACCGATACGATACCTGTTTTTGTTTTTTCAATTAAATTTCAACATAATATTGTAATACATATATATTTTTTAATCAAATTAACTGATTTTATACAGAACCTCACAGCACAATTCAAAATACAACACTGGAGTTTATTTTTGTAAAATAAAGTGCTGCACGACAGAGCATAACAGATGTTAGATATTGCTTAAATAATAAAATTACCATAGATTTATTATTATTATTATTATTATTATAGTGAATATTACATAACTATTCGGTAGTAATATATTTCTGTCTAATTTTTTTCCATTTAAATTTAGCTTTTATTTTGGTGGTAGCTTCTCACTTCTGGAAAAGCAGGTTGCTATGTGACCCAATGTGATTATTAAACTGCAAAACGTTGCTTTTTAATGAAATAAATATGTATAAATATGTCTGTATGTGCCTCATGCTACAAAGTGAATTAGTGCTCTGCTCGCTGTCATCTGCTACAAACAGAGCATGTGATGCTCATGATGGTGTTTTTTTCGGTGTATGAGCATGTACAAGCAGCCGGCATCAGCACAGCACTGGCTCCACATACTCACAAGAGCTCACATTTAACTATACTGTATATTTATCTCATTAAATCACAGACTTTTGTGGTTAATAATCACACTAGGACATAACGTGATTTTAATTTGTACGCTGAATGTTGACGTAATGACATTTGTATGTCAAATGGTATCGTTTTTTTTTGTATCGGAGCATTTTTACGACCACGAGTAGAAGTACATGAGCGCGGTATCGGACCCAATTCCGATACCAGTACTGTTTCGTGACATCCCTAACATTTTAAGTCTTTTTTCCCGAAACAGAAAGACTGTAATTTGACATGTATTTGCCAAAAGTTAATTTAGTCAACTTTTAGGAGATAATTAGTCTCAAAGCTAATAGACATCCATTTTAGACTCCAATTCGATTTCATGGGGTCTTTAAAAAAAATTAAAATAATAATCTACAACAGAGCAACAGAAATACAGAAAAAGAAAACATCACCAAAGCGCTCAGAGGAGTGATGCTGAAAAACCTGCAGAGTGTGTGAATGTGAACGTCTGTAAGACACTCATAAAAAAATAAAGAAACAATTCCTCACAGTAGCTGTCTACTGATAAAGCCATAACAGCATCAAAATCCAGCAGGTATCTGTTTAAATTCATGATTTGGCAACATACATTCAGACATTTGACAAGTGAGTGTGTGTTCAGTCAATTCCAGCAGTAAATCGTGCAGTTTCCTCTCTGCGCAAACAACATGTATGGGAGATGTCTTTGCTCTCATCGTCGACATAAAGCTGATGGCGACAAAATCGTTGGTTCACAGAAAATAACTTGCATTTTATCACATTCTCTGTTTTTGAAAAAGAAGTTCTTAAACCCTTCATCACAATATGTCGATTCTCTGTCCAACCACTGAAGACGAGATTTTGGCTTTAGATGTGCATTTCATTCCATTGCTGCAGTTCACATCTGTGTTCTTTAAGGGGCACTATCATGCTCATGTAAAGCCTGTCCCCTTTTGTGCCTTTTTTGCAGAGTGAATCATTCCGTCATTGTCTTATTCTCCATTTCTGCTGTACGTCTACCCCACAAAAACATAATAGTCCGGTCCGGGCGTGGAAGTGACAGAGTGGGGAGGGATCATACCATTTGTGGGCGCGGGGTGATCAGGGTGGGTGCTATAATTCACTGTGTCGTACGGCAGGTTCTAACTTGTGTGAAAGAGCGGTGAGGACCTTGTCAAACTTCTCATAGCGTTCGGACTGGCCGCCTTCCGAACCTCGACTGCCCCATAATAGCCTCATCTGAAACTCTGTACAAAAGATTTCCAGCACCTCCTTACGCTCCTGGAAATCTGTGAGGAGAAAGTGGGAAAAAAGACAGAAAGAGAATCACCAACACATAAACAAACTGAAAACAAAAACTATCAGGCATATCATACGATGCCCCCATTGTCATTTCGGCCAAAATAAAGGACGTCTATGCTAATACGGGACAGTTGGCAACCCTATGCTTCGGTAAAAGCTTTTTAGGCTAATCTTGCATACAAGTCCTTGCGCTACATAAGAGGGGTTTGTGACGAGTCTCTTTTGACTTTAGCTAGATTTGCTAGCTAGATGCTAACACTTACTTGTAAATGCAAGCAGTCAAGGCTTAAGGGGTCTGTGGTAGCAAGATGGAATTTTATGACATTGTGTTATGTCCCAATACTTGTACCCTGTGTTAGAACGTACCCAAAAGTATGAACTTTCCCATCACCACTGAAGTACATAGTCAAAGTTTACACTCAGTTTAATTGTTTACCGTTTAATTTGCTCTCAGCGTTGGTGCAATACAATCCTCCGTGGTGAGCAATGGTGCGTGCTGCTTCCAGGTGACTCATGACCACATCCACCCCAGACTCCACACTCTCCCAGGACTCCAGCGCCTCCCCTGCCGCCACACCGCGCTCCAGCAAAGACAACACCGGCACCACGTGCGGGAAGGACGTGTTGGACAGTACACAGGTCTCTGAGAGACACAATTTAAAGACAGTCAGACAGATCCTTGATCTGAAAGAATGACACATGGATGAAAAACTAAGTATGCACTATTTTGTATAAAACAAATTACCTATTTATGAAAACAACACAGATTTCTATTCATTCATTATATTGGTCAGTACGTTTACATGCACTTTAAAAGTTCGATTTCAGTCAGAATAAAACAATAATCAGTTGTTTTTTTAAAAAAAATGTTTTGTAAATGTTTTAGTCTGAGTGAAATCGCACCAGTCTGATTTTAACTTTGTTGGACTAACAGCCCTAGATGATGAGATTATAGCTCGACTTCGTTCAGTACGTTTACACCTTAATCGGACCATCACTGGCCTCAGCGTTGTGTGCATATTAAGTATGATGAACAAATGGTCTCCCTTCTTTACTTTAAATGGCCATAATAATGTGTTATGGATGCGACAGTTACAGGATCTTCTTCTCAAATCATATGAGTATCAATGGGAGAATCAAACCTCCACCGCTTGTTCTTTTACTATGATGATTCAGATAGATTGCTGACTATTTGATCTGTGACGTTTTTAAACCTACTGCATCTATTGCAAACATTTGGGAAGCGATCAATTTGACAAACTTCCCAATTTGAATTGTAATATACAGTAAACATTCATCATCTAATATTGTCGCTGCTCAGAGTTTGTAGTACACCTGCTAAAGAGTGCAGCCAGAGACTATTTAGCAGAGACGGGTCCCTTCTATTAAAATTAATGGGAGAAATTGGAACACCCATGGTCAACGGATATGGAAAGGAAGTCCTGCCCTAACGTAAAAGAGCCAATCACCTTTTAGATACAGACATTGCCTGTCAATCAACTTGAGAACGTGCATTCGATATACAAGCCTGGAAAATATATTTTTTTTTAGTGTGATCTGAGTCAAAGATGCACAATTTATGATATCATCATATTTTAATCATCATTTGAAACATGCGCTTTGATTGTAATCTTGACCAGCCATTCTGAAGTTTACGGTCTTTCCCTATTCAATTAGATAGGAGCTGCACTGTCATGCTGCTTGATTACATAGAACATAGTTGTCCGGGAGAGTTCCAAAGATGGCTGCCGAGCTAAAAAAACCTTCCCTGTGTCTCAATCAGCTCCCTAGCTCCCCATATCGTGAAACAGTATATCGTGAATACAAATTGAGGCACTGGTAAGGGTACTGATCCGCTGAACACTGGGACACTAATGACTCAATCACCTGCAACAACTTAACCAGCTTGCGCATCGAAGCGCAGCTGTTATTAATCAGCAACATTATCGTTCATTTTCATATCCAAACGTACAATGTTATTATAACAGATAAATGGCATAAATAAAGATATACAAATATATTGGAGTGCATTTTAAACCTTCTTTTAACAACTCAAAAGAAGATTTAACTTTTTAAATTTTTTTAAGTTCCTTCATGATAATTATGAGTGAAAGACATTACAAACAACATCTTTTAAAGAGAAAATAAGGCTTGGACTTCATAGTTTTACACTTGTGCTCATCATCTAAGGACTTGAGAGACTTCAGAAGACATGACGATGTTTCCGGTAAGGGAACATAGTGAGAAACGATGCTCCCTGGTTTTTATGGCGCATTGTGGGATTTTTTAGGGAGCGAATGTTTCAGTGCACTGGAACGATTTTGTGAATGAGACAGCCCTTAAAATGGCCAACTCACTGATCAGTGCCCTGACTACTGAACTAGAGAACTGATTGAGATGCTCCGCTCCCTCACTCTGACTGAAACAGTAAAGGCAGACTAAGGGGCCGTTTACACAACAACATTTTCAACTAAAAACGGAAAACTTTTTATGCGTTTTGGCTGTTCGTTTACACGACAAAGGCGTTTTGGGGCCTGAAAGTGCAAGTTTTTTTAAAACGATGCCATTATCATCTCAGTGTAAACAAACAAAAACACGAATTTGTGAAAACGATGATGTCATGCACACGTGTATTACGTGTTCAGTCTATATGCATGTGCGCGAGTACTTCAAAACAACAATGGCAGACTACAGGACTGTGTTTGTGCTGCTCAAGATTGAGTTTATTGATGCTTCTCCAGCAAAGTGTAAATTTACTGCATCACTACTACGACCAACGATCGCCACCTTCATTGTTTGTATTCATCGCTCTGTGGAAGAATGCTTGTGCGCAGGCGCGTAGTGTCTCTTTACAAAGTGACATCGCCAACTACTGGCCTGGCATGCATAATACAGTGTTTTTAGTCGTTTTCGCGGATCCATGTGAACGGGATCATTTTGACACCCTTGTCGTCTGTACGCAAAACTTTTCTGTTTTTAGTACATTATGTAAACGTACCCTAAAACTCAGCCTTTTGTGCTTCATTAATCGCGCAGTAATTGCGAACCCCTAGTGGTTCATCATGAAACTGCAGGGGGTTCGTGAAATTGTCATACAATGAAATATAATTATTAGGGTGGTCAATGAATTAATTTTCAATCAAATAATTACATGACCTGATTCATTAGTTGCATATAATCAACATTTGCTGAGAAAGGCCCTGAAATAAAGAGAACCCGCGGCAGGTGAGAGGGGAAGGCGGCCCGGCTTCTAGCCCGTCGGCCGCGACGTGTGCGGTTCTCCCCCGGCGGCGCAGCAACTCGTCCGAAACCTCCCAGCTCTGGTCCTGGGCGTGCAAGGATGCCATTGTGTGTACACATGGTAAATTAAAGCCGGATCCCCGAGAACAAGTGCGCTCTGCGTTTTAAAGACAGCGGTGATGACGCATTATTCACATCAGGTGTGCTTCATCACCGCTGTCAGAACGAGGCTTATTAATTATACAGCTCTTCTCGCTCTCCTGCCTAACTCCCGTCGTGAGCCTGGCTGTAGGGCGGCCCTAAGAGGCGGGCGACGATGACGAGCCGCAATATATATATATATAAATGAATTATTTAAGTTATATTTAATTAATAATATGTATAATTACATTTTTTGTGCGATTAATTATATTAACAAAATAACGTGTTAAATACATTAAACCAATTAATCAAATAAAATTAAATATATAATTAAAAATTAATCATTGTACAATTTTTTTTTATATGATCATATAACACTTTACTCTGATTTTATATACAAAGTAAGTCATTAAATGTATTATTCATTCTGTTTATTGAAAGGTTAGAACAGTACTGTACTTGAAATGTCAGGGGATATTTCAATTAAATAAATGTATATTTAGAATTCAGTTATTAAAAGAATGGGAAACCCTGAATTATAAAAATAACATTTAAAATTATAATTATTATAATTGTATTAAGTAGTGATTCTTCTAAACTGCCCTCAGTTTATCGATCACTGATGAGTAATGTTTTTGCAGTATAGAATGTGAACATTATTTTGGTATTAGTAAAGGTTAGTAATAAAGGAAGAAGATTCTGTATTGTATTTCTTTCACTCTAAAGTGACAATACGTTTTACCTTTGCCATCATTCATGGCTTTCAGGAATGGCTTGAGTTTCTTCTCATAGAGGATGGCCCCTTCTGTGTGTCTCTGTCGCAACGTTATCCATGTCTGCTCCAGCCGTGAGATCTAAAGCAAACACACAGAACATATTGCATAAATATATGTAGTGTGTATAAGTACATAGATATACTGTATATACAGTGTAAGTAAGTACTGTACTGTAAGTACTGTGTCTTAAAAACGATAATTACAAACAACCTGAAATACTTTGTGGTGTTGTATTTACTTGTTTCACCTATATACCAAATGCTAACATGCCCGTATCTTTGCTAGTTTGGCAAACCCCTAAAGCTATCCACTGCAAGAACCTTTTGAGAGACTGTACATCTGAGTTTCGGTTCTTGTCTTCAAGTCTTACAAGCATTAAAATGCCAGCTCAATCCTTACACATGTCCAGGCTGTTAATTTCTTTCCTCTCAACCCTCCCCCATGATCTTTTTTCCACATTTATCTCTATCCACACTCCTCTCCTCTCACTGCCCTTCAATTCTTTTGTTATGACTCAAAAAATGGCTGAAATGGAATGTGATTTAATTGCTGTTGTGATAAATGTCAGTGCAAACGAACACAATAGTGCAGCGACAGCTCTACTGTAAGCTGCAAATCACTTTCAACGCTAAATAATGCATCTGATTAACACTTTGATTTACTGACTATCACACAGGAAAAGTACACAGTCTCTCAGGTTCTTCTTCCCCACTTTTTTCTTTTTTTTTTTTTCTAGTAAATTATGTTTGTTAATGCAAGCATCACTATTCCTGTTGCTCATGCATCAGTATTAAACTTTGGTGCTATGGACATAAATGATACCTCAAACATGTGGCTTATTGAGGAGAGATGTGCTATTAAAAGTCTATGTAATCGGACTTGACTGGCTGTTGTTAAACCAACAAAAATATCTCGTAGACTTACATTAAAGAAGGAACCCGAGCCATATCTAGAGACCAGAGGCTTGGGGTGGGCTCCTTCAACTTGAGCCATTTATTTTAGAAAATGTAAAGATTTGGTGGTTTTTATGTTGTAAAACCTTCCGTGATTTTACAAATGTGTAATTTAGTTAACACTTTTTATCCAGAGTGACACTACACTACACATTGTTAATAGTTCTGGACCACCCTTTGCACGATTTAAACCTAAAACCTTTCAGTTACCAGCCCAGATCTTTAACCACTAAGCTACATTACCATGATATTAATTTTCTTTCCTTCTGTTCTCTGTGCAGATGGTTTCTTATCTCTATTTTACCTGTGGTAGCTCCAGGGCTCTCATGACCGCTGCAAATCCGTACATGTTGCCCATATTGCTCTTGAGTTCAGCAGCTAGTTGGATGGTTTTATGCAGGAGGGCGGCTCTCTCATCTGTGCTCCCCGTACAGCCCAGCAAATCCACCGCCATCATTATAGACATGGTGTAAAACCTTTACAATGAGAGACAAAAATAACACAAAACAGATGATCACTTACAATACATTTAAAACAAATACAGTGATAACTGTTGTGTAACTCACATGTTTCGCAGTGAGAAAGGGGGTAAGTCGAACATTATGGTAACTAACTAACCCGTTTGGAGTTATGTCTTACTTGATCATTGCTGTATTGTGACAGACTGATATCACAGTGAATTCGGTGACAGTAGGTCTAAAATTCTGCTGCTGAAATCAGTCTGTGCTTATTTAAATTCGAACCACTTCCCCAGTGGCTGAAGTTGGAAGTGTTGTTAAACATATGGGCATGTGTGAGCTCCAGTTTCCTGGTGAAATGGCCACAGAGTGGCGCCAAAAGTGAGTTGTTTTTAGTTGTAAAATTATGTAATACAATCAATAGGAATGGATATTGTATTAACTCTACCCCCTAACTCAAACCACAACCCTTAACCCAACCGTCAGTGGAGTGAAAATATAATTTTAGAGTGAAAATACAACCTCAAAATCACACTCATCATTGTTTACGTGAACACAATTACTTTCTCGTTATTGCGCACACAATGTGCAATTAGTAGCGCTAGAGTAAAGGTGAACACATCTGAATTCATGCAAGTGAAGAGTATAGATAAAACTGATTATTGAGTATTGCTATGAAGTCAATGTGGATAGCATTTTTGGAAGAATTTGATGAAAGAAAAGTTTGAGTTTATATTGAAATTTTTAAATATTTGATTGTTGAATATTGTCTCTAGGCAAATCTAAGCACATGTTTGAAACATTGTTGAGATCTCTTCTGAAACTCTAGAGGAGACAAATTTGATATGATGTAGGGTTAGAGTTAGTGTTAGGGAGAAAAATCTGAGAAGCAGTTGCTCTCCATTTAATCTCCTGCTGTTTAGAAGAAACAGCTGAGGTATTAAAGAGATCTCATTTGTGAGTTTTCTTTCCTGTGTGTTTATTTTCAGCAAGATATGAATATGTGTATATGGGTGAAAATGTGTGTGTTTCTGACCTAACTATAATTTTGGTTTCAAGATTTCTGAAAAATGTCAGCTAAATCTAAAAAATATTTTTGGAGATGCCCACAATGATTTATAAAGTAACTTAAAGTGTTTATTAAATTCTAAAAATGGCAAAAGTTTTGGCAAAGGGTTTGTCTAATGCTGCATTCATGTTGTGTCAGAATTACTCTAATTACAGTATAAATGACAACTCTACAAACAAGCTATTTTGCTGTAATTCAAATGTGTTTACCTTTTACTTTGGTGCTCCTGAAATCATGTTGCGCAAGACACAGGTTCTGGTCCAATGGAAACCAGGAAGTAATCGTGTGCGCATAATCAATGTTTCCATCCAAGTTGCAAACTTAATTTATGCCAAAAAACATAA